>NW_027490172.1:600000-900000 GCF_050948175.1 Xylocopa sonorina
CGTTTGCAGATATCTACCTATCGTAGCAATAGGGTTCTAATGCTTCTTAAAACGCGATATCGCATCTCATTCCTATGTTTCATGGTAAGATATAATATGATTTGCGAAATGTTATGTATTCTTCGTCTACACTTCATATGAATGTAAATGCGACACTTCCTTGCAAAGAAATAGCGTCTGCAGATGTCTAGGCATCGTAGCGATAGAGTTCTAATGCTTCTTAAAACGCGATATCGCACCTCATTTCTATGCTTCATGGTAAGATATAATATGATTTGCGAAGTGTTATGTATTCCTCGTCTACACTTCAAATGAATGTAAATGCGACACTTCCTTGCTAGGAAATAGCGTCTGCAGATTTCTGCGTATCGTAGCTATAGATTTCTTATGATTATTAAAACGCGATATCGATCTCAATTCTATGTTTCATGATAAGATATAATATGATTTGCGAAGTGTTATGTATTCCTCGTCTACAATTCACATGAATGTAAATGCGACACTTCCTAGCAAGGAAATAGCGTTTGCAGAAGTCTACCTATCGTAGCAATAGGGTTCTAATGCTTCTTAAAACGCGATATCGCACCTCATTTCTATGTTTCATGGTAAGATATAATATGATTTGCGAAGTGTTATGTATTCCTCCTCTACACTTCAAATGAATTTAAATGCGACACTTCCTTGCAAAGAAATAGCGTTTGCAGATGTCTACGTATCGTAGCAATAGATACCTAATGCTTCTTAAAACGCGATATCGCATCTCATTTCTATGGTTTATGGTAAGATATAATATGATTTGCGAAGTGTTATGTATTCCTCGTCCACACATCAAATGAATGTAAATGCGACATTTCCTTGCTAGGAAATAGCGTTTGCAGATGTCTACCTATCGTAGCAATAGAGTTCTTATGATACTTAAAACGCGATATCGCATCCCATTTCCATGTTTCATGGTAAGATATAATATGATTTGCGAAGTGTTATGTATTCCTCCTCTACACTTCAAATGAATTTAAATGCGACACTTCCTTGCAAAGAAATAGCGTTTGCAGATGTCTACGTATCGTAGCAATAGATACCTAATGCTTCTTAAAACGCGATATCGCATCTCATTTCTATGGTTTATGGTAAGATATAATATGATTTGCGAAGTGTTATGTATTCCTCGTCTACACTTCAAATGAATGTAAATGCGACACTTCCTTGCTAGGAAATAGCGTCTGCAGATTTCTGCGTATCGTAGCTATAGATTTCTTATGATTATTAAAACGCGATATCGATCTCAATTCTATGTTTCATGATAAGATATAATATGATTTGCGAAGTGTTATGTATTCCTCGTCTACAATTCACATGAATGTAAATGCGACACTTCCTAGCAAGGAAATAGCGTTTGCAGAAGTCTACCTATCGTAGCAATAGGGTTCTAATGCTTCTTAAAACGCGATATCGCACCTCATTTCTATGTTTCATGGTAAGATATAATATGATTTGCGAAGTGTTATGTATTCCTCCTCTACACTTCAAATGAATTTAAATGCGACACTTCCTTGCAAAGAAATAGCGTTTGCAGATGTCTACGTATCGTAGCAATAGATACCTAATGCTTCTTAAAACGCGATATCGCATCTCATTTCTATGGTTTATGGTAAGATATAATATGATTTGCGAAGTGTTATGTATTCCTCGTCCACACATCAAATGAATGTAAATGCGACATTTCCTTGCTAGGAAATAGCGTTTGCAGATGTCTACCTATCGTAGCAATAGAGTTCTTATGATACTTAAAACGCGATATCGCATCCCATTTCCATGTTTCATGGTAAGATATTATATGATTTGCGAAGTGTCATGTATTCCTCGTCTACACTTCAAATGAATGTAAATGCGACACTTCCTTGCTGGGAAATAGCGTTTGCAGATGTCTAGGTATCGTAGCAATAGAGTTAATATGCTTCTTAAAACGAGATATTGCATCTCATATATAAGTTTCATGATAAGATATAATATTCATTGCGAAGTGTTATGCATTCCTCGTATACGATTCAAATGATTGTAAATGCGACACTTCCTCGCTAGGAAATAGCGTTTGCAGGTGTCTAGGTATCGTAGTAATAGAGTTCTTATGATTCTTAAAACGCGATATCGCATCTCATTTCTATGGTTTATGGTAAGATATAATATGATTTGCGAAGTGTCATGTATTCCTCGTCTACACTTCAAATGAATGTAAATGCGACACTTCCGTGCAAGGAAATAGCGTCTGCAGATGTCTACGTATCGTAGCAATAGAGTTCTAATTCTCCTTAAAACGCGATATCGCATCTCATTTCTATGTTTCATGGTAAGATATAATATGATTTGCGATGTGTTATGTGTTCCTCGTCTACACTTCATATGAATGTAAAAGCGACACTTCCTTGCAAGGAAATAGCGTTTGCAAATGTCTACCTATCGTAGCAATAGAGTTCTTATGATTCTTAAAACGCGATATCGCACCTCATTTCTATGTTTCATGGTAAGATATAATATGATTTGCGAAGTGTTATGTATTCCTCGTCTACACTTCAAATGAATGTAAATGCGACACTTCCTTGCTAGGAAATAGCGTCTGCAGATGTCTAGGTATCTTAGCGATAGAGTTCTATTGCTTCTTAAAACGCGATATCGCACCTCATTTCTATGTTTCTTGGTAAGATATAATATGATTTGCGAAGTGTTATGTATTCCTCGTCTACACTTCAAATGAATGTAAATGCGACACTTCCTTGCAAAGAAATAGCGTTTGCAGATGTTTACGTATCGTAGCAATAGAGTTCTAATGCTTCTTAAAACGCGATATCGCATCTCATTTCCATGTTTCATGGTAAGATATAATATTCATTGCGAAGTGTTATGCATTCCTCGTCTGCGATTCAAATGAATGTAAATGCGACACTTCCTTGCAAGGAAATAGCGTTTGCAGACGTCTAAGTATCGTAGCAATAGAGTTTTTGTGATTCTTAGAACGCGATATCGCATCTCATTTCTATGTTTCATGGTAAGATATAATATGATTTGCGAAGTGTTATGTATTCCTCGTCTACACTTCAAATGAATGTGAATGCGACACTTCCTCGCTAGAAAATAGCGCTTGAAGATGTCTACGTATCGTAGGAATAGATTTCTAATGCATTTTAAAACGCGATATCGCATTTCATTTCTATGTTTCATGGTAAGATATAATATGATTTGCGAAGTGCTATGTATTCCTCGTCTACACTTCAAATGAATGTAAATGCGACATTTCCTTGCTAGGAAATAGCGTTTGCAGATATCTACCTATCGTAGCAATAGGGTTCTAATGCTTCTTAAAACGCGATATCGCATCTCATTCCTATGTTTCATGGTAAGATATAATATGATTTGCGAAATGTTATGTATTCTTCGTCTACACTTCATATGAATGTAAATGCGACACTTCCTTGCAAAGAAATAGCGTCTGCAGATGTCTAGGCATCGTAGCGATAGAGTTCTAATGCTTCTTAAAACGCGATATCGCACCTCATTTCTATGCTTCATGGTAAGATATAATATGATTTGCGAAGTGTTATGTATTCCTCGTCTACACTTCAAATGAATGTAAATGCGACACTTCCTTGCTAGGAAATAGCGTCTGCAGATTTCTGCGTATCGTAGCTATAGATTTCTTATGATTATTAAAACGCGATATCGATCTCAATTCTATGTTTCATGATAAGATATAATATGATTTGCGAAGTGTTATGTATTCCTCGTCTACAATTCACATGAATGTAAATGCGACACTTCCTAGCAAGGAAATAGCGTTTGCAGAAGTCTACCTATCGTAGCAATAGGGTTCTAATGCTTCTTAAAACGCGATATCGCACCTCATTTCTATGTTTCATGGTAAGATATAATATGATTTGCGAAGTGTTATGTATTCCTCCTCTACACTTCAAATGAATGTAAATGCGACACTTCCTTGCAAAGAAATAGCGTTTGCAGATGTCTACGTATCGTAGCAATAGATACCTAATGCTTCTTAAAACGCGATATCGCATCTCATTTCTATGGTTTATGGTAAGATATAATATGATTTGCGAAGTGTTATGTATTCCTCGTCCACACATCAAATGAATGTAAATGCGACATTTCCTTGCTAGGAAATAGCGTTTGCAGATGTCTACCTATCGTAGCAATAGAGTTCTTATGATACTTAAAACGCGATATCGCATCCCATTTCCATGTTTCATGGTAAGATATTATATGATTTGCGAAGTGTCATGTATTCCTCGTCTACACTTCAAATGAATGTAAATGCGACACTTCCTTGCTGGGAAATAGCGTTTGCAGATGTCTAGGTATCGTAGCAATAGAGTTAAAATGCTTCTTAAAACGAGATATTGCATCTCATATATAAGTTTCATGATAAGATATAATATTCATTGCGAAGTGTTATGCATTCCTCGTATACGATTCAAATGATTGTAAATGCGACACTTCCTCGCTAGGAAATAGCGTTTGCAGGTGTCTAGGTATCGTAGTAATAGAGTTCTTATGATTCTTAAAACGCGATATCGCATCTCATTTCTATGGTTTATGGTAAGATATAATATGATTTGCGAAGTGTCATGTATTCCTCGTCTACACTTCAAATGAATGTAAATGCGACACTTCCGTGCAAGGAAATAGCGTCTGCAGATGTCTACGTATCGTAGCAATAGAGTTCTAATTCTCCTTAAAACGCGATATCGCATCTCATTTCTATGTTTCATGGTAAGATATAATATGATTTGCGATGTGTTATGTGTTCCTCGTCTACACTTCATATGAATGTAAAAGCGACACTTCCTTGCAAGGAAATAGCGTTTGCAAATGTCTACCTATCGTAGCAATAGAGTTCTTATGATTCTTAAAACGCGATATCGCATCTCATTTCTATGTTTCATGGTAAGATATAATATGATTTGCGAAGTGTTATGTATTCCTCGTTTACATTTCAAATGAATGTAAATGCGACACTTCCTTGCAAGGAAATAGCGTTTGCAGATTTCTGCGTATTGTAGCAATAGAGTTCTTATGATTCTTAAAACGCGATATCGCATCTCATTTCTATGTTTCATGGTAAGATATAATATGATTTGCGAAGTGTTATATATTCCTCGTCTACACTTCAAATGTATGTAAATGCGACACTTCCTTGCTGGGAAATAGCGTCTGCAGATGCCTAGGTATCGTAGCGGTAGAGTTCTAATGCTTCTTAAAACGCGATATCGCAACTCATTTCTATGTTTCATGGTAAGATATAATATGATTTGCGAAGTGTTATGTATTCCTCGTCTACGATTCAAATGAACGTAAATGCGACACTTCCTTGCAAGGAAATAGCGATTGCAGATGTCTACGTATCGTAGCAATGGAGTTCTTATGATACTTAAAACGCGATATCGCATCTCATTTCCATGTTTCATGGTAAGATATAATATGATTTGCGAAGTGTCATGTATTCCTCGTCTACACTTCAAATGAATGTAAATGCGACACTTCCTTGCTGGGAAATAGCGTCTGCAGATGCCTAGGCATCGTAGCGATAGAGTTCTAATGCTTCTTAAAACGCGATATCGCACCTCATTTCTATGCTTCATGGTAAGATATAATATGATTTGCGAAGTGTTATGTATTCCTCGTCTACACTTCAAATGAATGTAAATGCGACACTTCCTTGCTAGGAAATAGCGTCTGCAGATTTCTGCGTATCGTAGCTATAGATTTCTTATGATTATTAAAACGCGATATCGATCTCAATTCTATGTTTCATGATAAGATATAATATGATTTGCGAAGTGTTATGTATTTCTCGTCTACAATTCACACGAATGTAAATGCGACACTTCCTAGCAAGGAAATAGCGTTTGCAGAAGTCTACCTATCGTAGCAATAGGGTTCTAATGCTTCTTAAAACGCGATATCGCACCTCATTTCTATGTTTCATGGTAAGATATAATATGATTTGCGAAGTGTTATGTATTCCTCCTCTACACTTCAAATGAATGTAAATGCGACACTTCCTTGCAAAGAAATAGCGTTTGCAGATGTCTACGTATCGTAGCAATAGATACCTAATGCTTCTTAAAACGCGATATCGCATCTCATTTCTATGGTTTATGGTAAGATATAATATGATTTGCGAAGTGTTATGTATTCCTCGTCTACACATCAAATGAATGTAAATGCGACATTTCCTTGCTAGGAAATAGCGTTTGCAGATGTCTACCTATCGTAGCAATAGAGTTCTTATGATACTTAAAACGCGATATCGCATCCCATTTCCATGTTTCATGGTAAGATATTATATGATTTGCGAAGTGTCATGTATTCCTCGTCTACACTTCAAATGAATGCAAATGCGACACTTCCTTGCTGGGAAATAGCGTCTGCAGATGCCTAGGTATCGTAGCGGTAGAGTTCTAATGCTTCTTAAAACGCGATATCGCAACTCATTTCTATGTTTCATGGTAAGATATAATATGATTTGCGAAGTGTCATGTATTCCTCGTCTACACTTCAAATGAATGTAAATGCGACACTTCCTTGCTGGAAATAGCGTTTGCAGATGTCTAGGTATCGTAGCAATAGAGTTAAAATGCTTCTTAAAACGAGATATTGCATCTCATATATAAGTTTCATGATAAGATATAATATTCATTGCGAAGTGTTATGCATTCCTCGTATACGATTCAAATGATTGTAAATGCGACACTTCCTCGCTAGGAAATAGCGTTTGCAGGTGTCTAGGTATCGTAGTAATAGAGTTCTTATGATTCTTAAAACGCGATATCGCATCTCATTTCTATGGTTTATGGTAAGATATAATATGATTTGCGAAGTGTCATGTATTCCTCGTCTACACTTCAAATGAATGTAAATGCGACACTTCCGTGCAAGGAAATAGCGTCTGCAGATGTCTACGTATCGTAGCAATAGAGTTCTAATTCTCCTTAAAACGCGATATCGCATCTCATTTCTATGTTTCATGGTAAGATATAATATGATTTGCGATGTGTTATGTGTTCCTCGTCTACACTTCATATGAATGTAAAAGCGACACTTCCTTGCAAGGAAATAGCGTTTGCAAATGTCTACCTATCGTAGCAATAGAGTTCTTATGATTCTTAAAACGCGATATCGCATCTCATTTCTATGTTTCATGGTAAGATATAATATGATTTGCGAAGTGTTATGTATTCCTCGTCTACACATCAAATGAATGTAAATGCGACATTTCCTTGCTAGGAAATAGCGTTTGCAGATGTCTACCTATCGTAGCAATAGAGTTCTTATGATACTTAAAACGCGATATCGCAT
The DNA here is from genome assembly GCF_050948175.1 of Xylocopa sonorina. Classification (NCBI taxonomy): domain Eukaryota; kingdom Metazoa; phylum Arthropoda; class Insecta; order Hymenoptera; family Apidae; genus Xylocopa; species Xylocopa sonorina. The sequence continues at coordinate 607,369 of NW_027490172.1, forward strand.
CCCATTTCCATGTTTCATGGTAAGATATAATATGATTTGCGAAGTGTCATGTATTCCTCGTCTACACTTCAAATGAATGTAAATGCGACACTTCCTTGCTGGGAAATAGCGTCTGCAGATGCCTAGGTATCGTAGCGGTAGAGTTCTACTGCTTCTTAAAACGCGATATCGCAACTCATTTCTATGTTTCATGGTAAGATATAATATGATTTGCGAAGTGTTATGTATTCCTCGTCTACGATTCAAATGAACGTAAATGCGACACTTCCTTGCAAGGAAATAGCGATTGCAGATGTCTACGTATCGTAGCAATGGAGTTCTTATGATACTTAAAACGCGATATGGCGTCTCATTTCTATGTTTCATGGTAAGATATAATATGATTTGCGAAGTGTCGTGTATTCCTCGTCTACACTTCAAATGAATGTAAATGCGACACTTCCTTGCTGGGAAATAGCGTTTGCAGATGTCTAGGTATCGTAGCAATAGAGTTAAAATGCTTCTTAAAACGAGATATTGCATCTCATATATAAGTTTCATGATAAGATATAATATTCATTGCGAAGTGTTATGCATTCCTCGTATACGATTCAAATGATTGTAAATGCGACACTTCCTCGCTAGGAAATAGCGTTTGCAGGTGTCTAGGTATCGTAGTAATAGAGTTCTTATGATTCTTAAAACGCGATATCGCATCTCATTTCTATGGTTTATGGTAAGATATAATATGATTTGCGAAGTGTCATGTATTCCTCGTCTACACTTCAAATGAATGTAAATGCGACACTTCCGTGCAAGGAAATAGCGTCTGCAGATGTCTACGTATCGTAGCAATAGAGTTCTAATTCTCCTTAAAACGCGATATCGCATCTCATTTCTATGTTTCATGGTAAGATATAATATGATTTGCGAAGTGTTATGTGTTCCTCGTCTACACTTCATATGAATGTAAAAGCGACACTTCCTTGCAAGGAAATAGCGTTTGCAAATGTCTACCTATCGTAGCAATAGAGTTCTTATGATTCTTAAAACGCGATATCGCATCTCATTTCTATGTCTCATGGTAAGATATAATATGATTTGCGAAGTGTCATGTATTCCTCGTCTACACTTCAAATGAATGTAAATGCGACACTTCCTAGCAAGGAAATAGCGTTTGCAGATGTTTACGTATCGTAGCAATAGATTTCTAATGCTCCTTAAAACGCGATATCGCATCTCATTTCTATGTTTCATGGTAAGATATAATATGATTTGCGAAGTGTTATGTATTCCTCGTCTACACTTCAAATGAATGTAAATGCGACACTTCCTTGCAAAGAAATAGCGTTTGCAGATGTCTACGTATCGTAGCAATGGATATCTAATGCTTCTTAAAACGCGATATCGCATCTCATTTCTATGTTTCATGGTAAGATATAATATGATTTGCGAAGTGTCATGTATTCCTCGTCTACACTTCAAATGAATGTAAATGCGACACTTCCTAGCAAGGAAATAGCGTTTGCAGATGTCTACGTATCGTAGCAATAGATTTCTAATGCTTCTCAAAACGCGATATCGCATCTCAATTCTATGTTTCATGGTAAGATATAATATGATTTGCGAAGTGTCATGTATTCCTCGTCTACACTTCAAATGAATGTGAATGCGACACTTCCTTGCAAGGAAATAGCGTCTGCAGATGTCTACGTATCGTAGCAATAGAGTTCTAATTCTTCTTAAAACGCGATATCGCATCTCATTTCTATGTTTCATGGTAAGATATAATATGATTTGCGAAGTGTCATGTATTCCTCGTCTACACTTCAAATGAATGTAAATGCGACACTTCCTAGCAAGGAAATAGCGTTTGCAGATGTCTACGTATCGTAGCAATAGATTTCTAATGCTTCTCAAAACGCGATATCGCATCTCAATTCTATGTTTCATGGTAAGATATAATATGATTTGCGAAGTGTCATGTATTCCTCGTCTACACTTCATATGAATGTAAAAGCGACACTTCCTTGCAAGAAAATAGCGTTTGCAAATGTCTACCTATCGATGCAATAGAGTTCTTATGATTCTTAAAACGCGATATCGCATCTCAATTCTATGTTTCATGGTAAGATATAATATGATTTGCGAAGTGTTATGTATTCCTCCTCTACACTTCAAATGAATGTAAATGCGACACTTCCTTGCAAAGAAATAGCGTTTGCAGATGTCTACGTATCGTAGCAATAGATACCTAATGCTTCTTAAAACGCGATATCGCATCTCATTTCTATGGTTTATGGTAAGATATAATATGATTTGCGAAGTGTTATGTATTCCTCGTCTACACATCAAATGAATGTAAATGCGACATTTCCTTGCTAGGAAATAGCGTTTGCAGATGTCTACCTATCGTAGCAATAGAGTTCTTATGATACTTAAAACGCGATATCGCATCCCATTTCCATGTTTCATGGTAAGATATAATATGATTTGCGAAGTGTCATGTATTCCTCGTCTACACTTCAAATGAATGTAAATGCGACACTTCCTTGCTGGGAAATAGCGTCTGCAGATGCCTAGGTATCGTAGCGGTAGAGTTCTAATGCTTCTTAAAACGCGATATCGCAACTCATTTCTATGTTTCATGGTAAGATATAATATGATTTGCGAAGTGTCATGTATTCCTCGTCTACACTTCAAATGAATGTAAATGCGACACTTCCTTGCTGGGAAATAGCGTTTGCAGATGTCTAGGTATCGTAGCAATAGAGTTAAAATGCTTCTTAAAACGAGACATTGCATCTCATATATAAGTTTCATGATAAGATATAATATTCATTGCGAAGTGTTATGCATTCCTCGTATACGATTCAAATGATTGTAAATGCGACACTTCCTCGCTAGGAAATAGCGTTTGCAGGTGTCTAGGTATCGTAGTAATAGAGTTCTTATGATTCTTAAAACGCGATATCGCATCTCATTTCTATGGTTTATGGTAAGATATAATATGATTTGCGAAGTGTCATGTATTCCTCGTCTACACTTCAAATGAATGTAAATGCGACACTTCCGTGCAAGGAAATAGCGTCTGCAGATGTCTACGTATCGTAGCAATAGAGTTCTAATTCTCCATAAAACGCGATATCGCATCTCATTTCTATGTTTCATGGTAAGATATAATATGTTTTGCGATGTGTTATGTGTTCCTCGTCTACACTTCATATGAATGTAAAAGCGACACTTCCTTGCAAGGAAATAGCGTTTGCAAATGTCTACCTATCGTAGCAATAGAGTTCTTATGATTCTTAAAACGCGATATCGCATCTCATTTCTATGTTTCATGGTAAGATATAATATGATTTGCGAAGTGTTATGTATTCCTCGTTTACATTTCAAATGAATGTAAATGCGACACTTCCTTGCAAGGAAATAGCGTTTGCAGATTTCTGCGTATTGTAGCAATAGAGTTCTTATGATTCTTAAAACGCGATATCGCATCTCATTTCTATGTTTCATGGTAAGATATAATATGATTTGCGAAGTGTTATGTATTCCTCGTCTACACATCAAATGAATGTAAATGCGACATTTCCTTGCTAGGAAATAGCGTTTGCAGATGTCTACCTATCGTAGCAATAGAGTTCTTATGATACTTAAAACGCGATATCGCATCCCATTTCCATGTTTCATGGTAAGATATAATATGATTTGCGAAGTGTCATGTATTCCTCGTCTACACTTCAAATGAATGTAAATGCGACACTTCCTTGCTGGGAAATAGCGTCTGCAGATGCCTAGGTATCGTAGCGGTAGAGTTCTAATGCTTCTTAAAACGCGATATCGCAACTCATTTCTATGTTTCATGGTAAGATATAATATGATTTGCGAAGTGTTATGTATTCCTCGTCTACGATTCAAATGAACGTAAATGCGACACTTCCTTGCAAGGAAATAGCGATTGCAGATGTCTACGTATCGTAGCAATGCAGTTCTTATGATACTTAAAACGAGATATCGCATCTCATTTCCATGTTTCATGGTAAGATATAATATGATTTGCGAAGTGTCATGTATTCCTCGTCTACACTTCAAATGAATGTAAATGCGACACTTCCTTGCTGGGAAATAGCGTCTGCAGATGCCTAGGTGTCGTAGCGATAGAGTTCTAATGCTTCTTAAAACGCGATATCGCATCTCATTTCTATGTTTCATGGTAAGATATAATATGATTTGCGAAGTGTCATGTATTCCTCGTCTACGATTCAATTGAACGTAAATGCGACACTTCCTTGCAAGGAAATAGCGTTTGCAGATGTCTACGTATCGTAGCAATGGAGTTCTTATGATACTTAAAACGCGATATCGCGTCTCATTTCTATGTTTCATGGTAAGATATAATATGATTTGCGAAGTGTCATGTATTCCTCGTCTACACTTCAAATGAATGTAAATGCGACACTTCCTTGCTGGGAAATAGCGTTTGCAGATGTCTAGGTATCGTAGCAATAGAGTTAAAATGCTTCTTAAAACGAGATATTGCATCTCATATATAAGTTTCATGATAAGATATAATATTCATTGCGAAGTGTTATGCATTCCTCGTATACGATTCAAATGATTGTAAATGCGATACTTCCTCGCTAGGAAATAGCGTTTGCAGGTGTCTAGGTATCGTAGTAATAGAGTTCTTATGATTCTTAAAACGCGATATCGCATCTCATTTCTATGGTTTATGGTAAGATATAATATGATTTGCGAAGTGTCATGTATTCCTCGTCTACACTTCAAATGAATGTAAATGCGACACTTCCGTGCAAGGAAATAGCGTCTGCAGATGTCTACGTATCGTAGCAATAGAGTTCTAATTCTCCTTAAAACGCGATATCGCATCTCATTTCTATGTTTCATGGTAAGACATAATATGATTTGCGAAGTGCTATGTGTTCCTCGTCTACACTTCATATGAATGTAAAAGCGACACTTCCTTGCAAGGAAATAGCGTTTGCAAATGTCTACCTATCGTAGCAATAGAGTTCTTATGATTCTTAAAACGCGATATCGCATCTCATTTCTATGTCTCATGGTAAGATATAATATGATTTGCGAAGTGTCATGTATTCCTCGTCTACACTTCAAATGAATGTAAATGCGACACTTCCTAGCAAGGAAATAGCGTTTGCAGATGTTTACGTATCGTAGCAATGGATTTCTAATGCTCCTTAAAACGCGATATCGCATCTCATTTCTATGTTTCATGGTAAGATATAATATGATTTGCGAAGTGTCATGTATTCCTCGTCTACACTTCAAATGAATGTAAATGCGACACTTCCTAGCAAGGAAATAGCGTTTGCAGATGTCTACGTATCGTAGCAATAGATTTCTAATGCTTCTCAAAACGCGATATCGCATCTCAATTCTATGTTTCATGGTAAGATATAATATGATTTGCGAAGTGTCATGTATTCCTCGTCTACACTTCAAATGAATGTGAATGCGACACTTCCTCGCTAGGAAATAGCGTTTGCAGATGTCTAGGTATCCCAGTAATAGAGTTCTTATGATTCTTAAAACGCGATATCGCATCTCATTTCTATGGTTTATGGTAAGATATAATATGATTTGCGAAGTGTCATGTATTCCTCGTCTACACTTCAAATGAATGTAAATGCGACACTTCCTAGCAAGGAAATAGCGTTTGCAGATGTTTACGTATCGTAGCAATAGATTTCTAATGCTCCTTAAAACGCGATATCGCATCTCATTTCTATGTTTCATGGTAAGATATAATATGATTTGCGAAGTGTCATGTATTCCCCGTCTACACTTCAAATGAATGTAAATGCGACTCTTCCTTGCTAGGAAATAGCGTCTGCAGATGTCTAGGTATCGTAGAGATAGAGTTCTAATGCTTCTTAAAACGCGACATCGCATCTCATTTCTATGTTTCATGGTAAGATATAATATGATTTGCGAAGTGTTATGTATTCCTCGTCTACACTTCAAATGAATGTAAATGCGACACTTCCTTGCAAGGAAATAGCGTTTGCAGATGTCTACGTATCGTAGCAATAGATATCTAATGCTTCTTAAAACGCGATATCGCATCTCATTTCTATGTTTCATGGTAAGATATAATATGATTTGCGAAGTGTCATGTATTCCTCGTCTACACTTCAAATGAATGTAAATGCGACACTTCCTAGCAAGGAAATAGCGTTTGCAGATGTCTACGTATCGTAGCAATAGATTTCTAATGCTTCTCAAAACGCGATATCGCATCTCAATTCTATGTTTCATGGTAAGATATAATATGATTTGCGAAGTGTCATGTATTCCTCGTCTACACTTCAAATGAATGTGAATGCGACACTTCCTCGCTAGGAAATAGCGTTTGCAGATGTCTAGGTATCGCACTAATAGAGTTCTTATGATTCTTAAAACGCGATATCGCATCTCATTTCTATGGTTTATGGTAAGATATAATATGATTTGCGAAGTGTCATGTATTTCTCGTCTACACTTCAAATGAATGTAAATGCGACACTTCCTTGCAAGGAAATAGCGTCTGCAGATGTCTACGTATCGTAGCAGTGGAGTTCTAACTCTTCTTAAAACGCGATATCGCATCTTATTTCTATGTTTCATGGTAAGATATAATATGATTTGCGAAGTGTTATGTATTCCTCGTCTACACTTCATATGAATGTAAAAGCGACTCTTCCTTGCAAGGAAATAGCGTTTGCAAATGTCTACCTATCGTAGCAATAGAGTTCTTATGATTCTTAAAACGCGATATCGCATCTCATTTCTATGTTTCATGGTAAGATATAATATGATTTGCGAAGTGTCATGTATTCCTCGTCTACACTTCAAATGAATGTAAATGCGACACTTCCTTGCTGGGAAATAGCGTTTGCAGATGTCTAGGTATCGTAGCAATAGAGTTAAAATGCTTCTTAAAACGAGATATTGCATCTCATATATAAGTTTCATTATAAGATATAATATACATTGCGAAGTGTTATGCATTCCTCGTATACGATTCAAATGATTGTAAATGCGACACTTCCTCGCTAGGAAATAGCGTTTGCAGGTGTCTAGGTATCGTAGTAATAGAGTTCTTATGATTCTTAAAACGCGATATCGCATCTCATTTCTATGGTTTATGGTAAGATATAATACGATTTGCGAAGTGTCATGTATTCCTCGTCTACACTCCAAATGAATGTAAATGCGACACTTCCGTGCAAGGAAATAGCGTCTGCAGATGTCTACGTATCGTAGCAATAGAGTTCTAATTCTCCTTAAAACGCGATATCGCATCTCATTTCTATGTTTCATGGTAAGATATAATATGATTTGCGAAGTGCTATGTGTTCCTCGTCTACACTTCATATGAATGTAAAAGCGACACTTCCTTGCAAGGAAATAGCGTTTGCAAATGTCTACCTATCGTAGCAATAGAGTTCTTATGATTCTTAAAACGCGATATCGCATCTCATTTCTATGTCTCATGGTAAGATATGATATGATTTGCGAAGTGTCATGTATTCCTCGTCTACACTTCAAATGAATGTAAATGCGACACTTCCTAGCAAGGAAATAGCGTTTGCAGATGTTTACGTATCGTAGCAATAGATTTCTAATGCTCCTTAAAACGCGATATCGCATCTCATTTCTATGTTTCATGGTAAGATATAATATGATTTGCGAAGTGTTATGTATTCCTCGTCTACACTTCAAATGAATGTAAATGCGACACTTCCTTGCAAAGAAATAGCGTTTGCAGATGTCTACGTATCGTAGCAATAGATATCTAATGCTTCTTAAAACGCGATATCGCATCTCATTTCTATGTTTCATGGTAAGATATAATATGATTTGCGAAGTGTCATGTATTCCTCGTCTACACTTCAAATGAATGTAAATGCGACACTTCCTAGCAAGGAAATAGCGTTTGCAGATGTCTACGTATCGTAGCAATAGATTTCTAATGCTTCTCAAAACGCGATATCGCATCTCAATTCTATGTTTCATGGTAAGATATAATATGATTTGCGAAGTGTCATGTATTCCTCGTCTACACTTCAAATGAATGTGAATGCGACACTTCCTTGCAAGGAAATAGCGTCTGCAGATGTCTACGTATCGTAGCAATAGAGTTCTAATTCTTCTTAAAACGCGATATCGCATCTCATTTCTATGTTTCATGGTAAGATATAATATGATTTGCGAAGTGTTATGTGTTCCTCGCCTACACTTCATATGAATGTAAATGCGACACTTCCTTGCAAGGAAATAGCGTTTCCAAATGTCTACCTATCGATGCAATAGAGTTCTTATGATTCTTAAAACGCGATATCGCATCTCATTTCTATGTTTCATGGTAAGATATAATATGATTTGCGAAGTGTCATGTATTCCCCGTCTACACTTCAAATGAATGTAAATGCGACACTTCCTTGCTAGGAAATAGCGTCTGCAGATGTCTAGGTATCGTAGAGATAGAGTTCTAATGCTTCTTAAAACGCGATATCGCATCTCATTTCTATGTTTCATGGTAAGATATAATATTATTTGCGAAGTGTCATGTATTCCTCGTCTACACTTCAAATGAATGTAAATGCGACACTTCCTAGCAAGGAAATAGCGTTTGCAGATGTCTACGTATCGTAGCAATAGATTTCTAATGCTTCTCAAAACGCGATATCGCATCTCAATTCTATGTTTCATGGTAAGATATAATATGATTTGCGAAGTGTCATGTATTCCTCGTCTACACTTCAAATGAATGTGAATGCGACACTTCCTCGCTAGGAAATAGCGTTTGCAGATGTCTAGGTATCGCAGTAATAGAGTTCTTATGATTCTTAAAACGCGATATCGCATCTCATTTCTATGGTTTATGGTAAGATATAATATGATTTGCGAAGTGTCATGTATTCCTCGTCTACACTTCAAATGAATGTAAATGCGACACTTCCTAGCAAGGAAATAGCGTTTGCAGATGTTTACGTATCGTAGCAATAGATTTCTAATGCTTCTCAAAACGCGATATCGCATCTCATTTCTATGTTTCATGGTAAGATATAATATGATTTGCGAAGTGTCATGTATTCCCCGTCTACACTTCAAATGAATGTAAATGCGACACTTCCTTGCTAGGAAATAGCGTCTGCAGATGTCTAGGTATCGTAGAGATAGAGTTCTAATGCTTCTTAAAACGCGATATCGCATCTCATTTCTATGTTTCATGGTAAGATATAATATGATTTGCGAAGTGTTATGTATTCCTCGTCTACACTTCAAATGAATGTAAATGCGACACTTCCTTGCAAAGAAATAGCGTTTGCAGATGTCTACGTATCGCAGTAATAGAGTTCTTATGATTCTTAAAACGCGATATCGCATCTCATTTCTATGGTTTATGGTAAGATATAATATGATTTGCGAAGTGTCATGTATTTCTCGTCTACACTTCAAATGAATGTAAATGCGACACTTCCTTGCAAGGAAATAGCGTCTGCAGATGTCTACGTATCGTAGCAATGGAGTTCTAACTCTTCTTAAAACGCGATATCGCATCTCATTTCTATGTTTCATGGTAAGATATAATATGATTTGCGAAGTGTTATGTATTCCTCGTCTACACTTCATATGAATGTAAAAGCGACTCTTCCTTGCAAGGAAATAGCGTTTGCAAATGTCTACCTATCGTAGCAATAGAGTTCTTATGATTCTTAAAACGCGATATCGCATCTCATTTCTATGTTTCATGGTAAGATATAATATGATTTGCGAAGTGTCATGTATTCCTCGTCTACACTTCAAATGAATGTAAATGCGACACTTCCTTGCTGGGAAATAGCGTTTGCAGATGTCTAGGTATCGTAGCAATAGAGTTAAAATGCTTCTTAAAACGAGATATTGCATCTCATATATAAGTTTCATGATAAGATATAATATTCATTGCGAAGTGTTATGCATTCCTCGTATACGATTCAAATGATTGTAAATGCGACACTTCCTCGCTAGGAAATAGCGTTTGCAGGTGTCTAGGTATCGTAGTAATAGAGTTCTTATGATTCTTAAAACGCGATATCGCATCTCATTTCTATGGTTTATGGTAAGATATAATATGATTTGCGAAGTGTCATGTATTCCTCGTCTACACTTCAAATGAATGTAAATGCGACACTTCCGCGCAAGGAAATAGCGTCTGCAGATGTCTACGTATCGTAGCAATAGAGTTCTAATTCTCCTTAAAACGCGATATCGCATCTCATTTCTATGTTTCATGGTAAGATATAATATGATTTACGAAGTGTTATGTGTTCCTCGTCTACACTTCATATGAATGTAAAAGCGACACTTCCTTGCAAGGAAATAGCGTTTGCAAATGTCTACCTATCGTAGCAATAGAGTTCTTATGATTCTTAAAACGCGATATCGCATCTCATTTCTATGTTTCATGGTAAGATATAATATGATTTGCGAAGTGTAATGTATTCCTCGTCTACACTTCAAATGAATGTAAATGCGACACTTCCTAGCAAGGAAATAGCGTTTGCAGATGTTTACGTATCGTAGCAATAGATTTCTAATGCTTCTTAAAACGCGATATCGCATCTCATTTCTATGTTTCATGGTAAGATATAATATGATTTGCGAAGTGTTATGTATTCCTCGTCTACACTTCAAATGAATGTAAATGCGACACTTCCTTGCAAAGAAATAGCGTTTGCAGATGTCTACGTATCGTAGCAATAGATATCTAATGCTTCTTAAAACGCGATATCGCATCTCATTTCTATGTTTCATGGTAAGATATAATATGATTTGCGAAGTGTCATGTATTCCTCGTCTACACTTCAAATGAATGTAAATGCGACACTTCCTAGCAAGGAAATAGCGTTTGCAGATGTCTACGTATCGTAGCAATAGATTTCAAATGCTTCTCAAAACGCGATATCGCATCTCAATTCTATGTTTCATGGTAAGATATAATATGATTTGCGAAGTGTCATGTATTCCTCGTCTACACTTCAAATGAATGTGAATGCGACACTTCCTCGCTAGGAAATAGCGTTTGCAGATGTCTAGGTATCGCAGTAATAGAGTTCTTATGATTCTTAAAACGCGATATCGCATCTCATTTCTATGTTTCATGGTAAGATATAATATGATTTGCGAAGTGTCATGTATTCCTCGTCTACACTTCAAATGAATGTAAATGCGACACTTCCTTGCTGGGAAATAGCGTTTGCAGATGTCTAGGTATCGTAGCAATAGAGTTAAAATGCTTCTTAAAACGAGATATTGCATCTCATATATAAGTTTCATGATAAGATATAATATTCGTTGCGAAGTGTTATGCATTCCTCGTATACGATTCAAATGATTGTAAATGCGATACTTCCTCGCTAGGAAATAGCGTTTGCAGGTGTCTAGGTATCGTAGTAATAGAGTTCTTATGATTCTTAAAACGCGATATCGCATCTCATTTCTATGGTTTATGGTAAGATATAATATGATTTGCGAAGTGTCATGTATTCCTCGTCTACACTTCAAATGAATGTAAATGCGACACTTCCGTGCAAGGAAATAGCGTCTGCAGATGTCTACGTATCGTAGCAATAGAGTTCTAATTCTCCTTAAAACGCGATATCGCATCTCATTTCTATGTTTCATGGTAAGACATAATATGATTTGCGAAGTGCTATGTGTTCCTCGTCTACACTTCATATGAATGTAAAAGCGACACTTCCTTGCAAGGAAATAGCGTTTGCAAATGTCTACCTATCGTAGCAATAGAGTTCTTATGATTCTTAAAACGCGATATCGCATCTCATTTCTATGTCTCATGGTAAGATATAATATGATTTGCGAAGTGTCATGTATTCCTCGTCTACACTTCAAATGAATGTAAATGCGACACTTCCTAGCAAGGAAATAGCGTTTGCAGATGTTTACGTATCGTAGCAATGGATTTCTAATGCTCCTTAAAACGCGATATCGCATCTCATTTCTATGTTTCATGGTAAGATATAATATGATTTGCGAAGTGTCATGTATTCCTCGTCTACACTTCAAATGAATGTAAATGCGACACTTCCTAGCAAGGAAATAGCGTTTGCAGATGTCTACGTATCGTAGCAATAGATTTCTAATGCTTCTCAAAACGCGATATCGCATCTCAATTCTATGTTTCATGGTAAGATATAATATGATTTGCGAAGTGTCATGTATTCCTCGTCTACACTTCAAATGAATGTGAATGCGACACTTCCTCGCTAGGAAATAGCGTTTGCAGATGTCTAGGTATCCCAGTAATAGAGTTCTTATGATTCTTAAAACGCGATATCGCATCTCATTTCTATGGTTTATGGTAAGATATAATATGATTTGCGAAGTGTCATGTATTCCTCGTCTACACTTCAAATGAATGTAAATGCGACACTTCCTAGCAAGGAAATAGCGTTTGCAGATGTTTACGTATCGTAGCAATAGATTTCTAATGCTCCTTAAAACGCGATATCGCATCTCATTTCTATGTTTCATGGTAAGATATAATATGATTTGCGAAGTGTCATGTATTCCCCGTCTACACTTCAAATGAATGTAAATGCGACTCTTCCTTGCTAGGAAATAGCGTCTGCAGATGTCTAGGTATCGTAGAGATAGAGTTCTAATGCTTCTTAAAACGCGACATCGCATCTCATTTCTATGTTTCATGGTAAGATATAATATGATTTGCGAAGTGTTATGTATTCCTCGTCTACACTTCAAATGAATGTAAATGCGACACTTCCTTGCAAGGAAATAGCGTTTGCAGATGTCTACGTATCGTAGCAATAGATATCTAATGCTTCTTAAAACGCGATATCGCATCTCATTTCTATGTTTCATGGTAAGATATAATATGATTTGCGAAGTGTCATGTATTCCTCGTCTACACTTCAAATGAATGTAAATGCGACACTTCCTAGCAAGGAAATAGCGTTTGCAGATGTCTACGTATCGTAGCAATAGATTTCTAATGCTTCTCAAAACGCGATATCGCATCTCAATTCTATGTTTCATGGTAAGATATAATATGATTTGCGAAGTGTCATGTATTCCTCGTCTACACTTCAAATGAATGTGAATGCGACACTTCCTCGCTAGGAAATAGCGTTTGCAGATGTCTAGGTATCGCACTAATAGAGTTCTTATGATTCTTAAAACGCGATATCGCATCTCATTTCTATGGTTTATGGTAAGATATAATATGATTTGCGAAGTGTCATGTATTTCTCGTCTACACTTCAAATGAATGTAAATGCGACACTTCCTTGCAAGGAAATAGCGTCTGCAGATGTCTACGTATCGTAGCAGTGGAGTTCTAACTCTTCTTAAAACGCGATATCGCATCTTATTTCTATGTTTCATGGTAAGATATAATATGATTTGCGAAGTGTTATGTATTCCTCGTCTACACTTCATATGAATGTAAAAGCGACTCTTCCTTGCAAGGAAATAGCGTTTGCAAATGTCTACCTATCGTAGCAATAGAGTTCTTATGATTCTTAAAACGCGATATCGCATCTCATTTCTATGTTTCATGGTAAGATATAATATGATTTGCGAAGTGTCATGTATTCCTCGTCTACACTTCAAATGAATGTAAATGCGACACTTCCTTGCTGGGAAATAGCGTTTGCAGATGTCTAGGTATCGTAGCAATAGAGTTAAAATGCTTCTTAAAACGAGATATTGCATCTCATATATAAGTTTCATGATAAGATATAATATTCATTGCGAAGTGTTATGCATTCCTCGTATACGATTCAAATGATTGTAAATGCGACACTTCCTCGCTAGGAAATAGCGTTTGCAGGTGTCTAGGTATCGTAGTAATAGAGTTCTTATGATTCTTAAAACGCGATATCGCATCTCATTTCTATGGTTTATGGTAAGATATAATATGATTTGCGAAGTGTCATGTATTCCTCGTCTACACTTCAAATGAATGTAAATGCGACACTTCCGCGCAAGGAAATAGCGTCTGCAGATGTCTACGTATCGTAGCAATAGAGTTCTAATTCTCCTTAAAACGCGATATCGCATCTCATTTCTATGTTTCATGGTAAGATATAATATGATTTACGAAGTGTTATGTGTTCCTCGTCTACACTTCATATGAATGTAAAAGCGACACTTCCTTGCAAGGAAATAGCGTTTGCAAATGTCTACCTATCGTAGCAATAGAGTTCTTATGATTCTTAAAACGCGATATCGCATCTCATTTCTATGTTTCATGGTAAGATATAATATGATTTGCGAAGTGTAATGTATTCCTCGTCTACACTTCAAATGAATGTAAATGCGACACTTCCTAGCAAGGAAATAGCGTTTGCAGATGTTTACGTATCGTAGCAATAGATTTCTAATGCTTCTTAAAACGCGATATCGCATCTCATTTCTATGTTTCATGGTAAGATATAATATGATTTGCGAAGTGTTATGTATTCCTCGTCTACACTTCAAATGAATGTAAATGCGACACTTCCTTGCAAAGAAATAGCGTTTGCAGATGTCTACGTATCGTAGCAATAGATATCTAATGCTTCTTAAAACGCGATATCGCATCTCATTTCTATGTTTCATGGTAAGATATAATATGATTTGCGAAGTGTCATGTATTCCTCGTCTACACTTCAAATGAATGTAAATGCGACACTTCCTAGCAAGGAAATAGCGTTTGCAGATGTCTACGTATCGTAGCAATAGATTTCAAATGCTTCTCAAAACGCGATATCGCATCTCAATTCTATGTTTCATGGTAAGATATAATATGATTTGCGAAGTGTCATGTATTCCTCGTCTACACTTCAAATGAATGTGAATGCGACACTTCCTCGCTAGGAAATAGCGTTTGCAGATGTCTAGGTATCGCAGTAATAGAGTTCTTATGATTCTTAAAACGCGATATCGCATCTCATTTCTATGTTTCATGGTAAGATATAATATGATTTGCGAAGTGTCATGTATTCCTCGTCTACACTTCAAATGAATGTAAATGCGACACTTCCTTGCTGGGAAATAGCGTTTGCAGATGTCTAGGTATCGTAGCAATAGAGTTAAAATGCTTCTTAAAACGAGATATTGCATCTCATATATAAGTTTCATGATAAGATATAATATTCGTTGCGAAGTGTTATGCATTCCTCGTATACGATTCAAATGATTGTAAATGCGATACTTCCTCGCTAGGAAATAGCGTTTGCAGGTGTCTAGGTATCGTAGTAATAGAGTTCTTATGATTCTTAAAACGCGATATCGCATCTCATTTCTATGGTTTATGGTAAGATATAATATGATTTGCGAAGTGTCATGTATTCCTCGTCTACACTTCAAATGAATGTAAATGCGACACTTCCGTGCAAGGAAATAGCGTCTGCAGATGTCTACGTATCGTAGCAATAGAGTTCTAATTCTCCTTAAAACGCGATATCGCATCTCATTTCTATGTTTCATGGTAAGACATAATATGATTTGCGAAGTGCTATGTGTTCCTCGTCTACACTTCATATGAATGTAAAAGCGACACTTCCTTGCAAGGAAATAGCGTTTGCAAATGTCTACCTATCGTAGCAATAGAGTTCTTATGATTCTTAAAACGCGATATCGCATCTCATTTCTATGTCTCATGGTAAGATATAATATGATTTGCGAAGTGTCATGTATTCCTCGTCTACACTTCAAATGAATGTAAATGCGACACTTCCTAGCAAGGAAATAGCGTTTGCAGATGTTTACGTATCGTAGCAATGGATTTCTAATGCTCCTTAAAACGCGATATCGCATCTCATTTCTATGTTTCATGGTAAGATATAATATGATTTGCGAAGTGTCATGTATTCCTCGTCTACACTTCAAATGAATGTAAATGCGACACTTCCTAGCAAGGAAATAGCGTTTGCAGATGTCTACGTATCGTAGCAATAGATTTCTAATGCTTCTCAAAACGCGATATCGCATCTCAATTCTATGTTTCATGGTAAGATATAATATGATTTGCGAAGTGTCATGTATTCCTCGTCTACACTTCAAATGAATGTGAATGCGACACTTCCTCGCTAGGAAATAGCGTTTGCAGATGTCTAGGTATCCCAGTAATAGAGTTCTTATGATTCTTAAAACGCGATATCGCATCTCATTTCTATGGTTTATGGTAAGATATAATATGATTTGCGAAGTGTCATGTATTCCTCGTCTACACTTCAAATGAATGTAAATGCGACACTTCCTAGCAAGGAAATAGCGTTTGCAGATGTTTACGTATCGTAGCAATAGATTTCTAATGCTCCTTAAAACGCGATATCGCATCTCATTTCTATGTTTCATGGTAAGATATAATATGATTTGCGAAGTGTCATGTATTCCCCGTCTACACTTCAAATGAATGTAAATGCGACTCTTCCTTGCTAGGAAATAGCGTCTGCAGATGTCTAGGTATCGTAGAGATAGAGTTCTAATGCTTCTTAAAACGCGACATCGCATCTCATTTCTATGTTTCATGGTAAGATATAATATGATTTGCGAAGTGTTATGTATTCCTCGTCTACACTTCAAATGAATGTAAATGCGACACTTCCTTGCAAGGAAATAGCGTTTGCAGATGTCTACGTATCGTAGCAATAGATATCTAATGCTTCTTAAAACGCGATATCGCATCTCATTTCTATGTTTCATGGTAAGATATAATATGATTTGCGAAGTGTCATGTATTCCTCGTCTACACTTCAAATGAATGTAAATGCGACACTTCCTAGCAAGGAAATAGCGTTTGCAGATGTCTACGTATCGTAGCAATAGATTTCTAATGCTTCTCAAAACGCGATATCGCATCTCAATTCTATGTTTCATGGTAAGATATAATATGATTTGCGAAGTGTCATGTATTCCTCGTCTACACTTCAAATGAATGTGAATGCGACACTTCCTCGCTAGGAAATAGCGTTTGCAGATGTCTAGGTATCGCACTAATAGAGTTCTTATGATTCTTAAAACGCGATATCGCATCTCATTTCTATGGTTTATGGTAAGATATAATATGATTTGCGAAGTGTCATGTATTTCTCGTCTACACTTCAAATGAATGTAAATGCGACACTTCCTTGCAAGGAAATAGCGTCTGCAGATGTCTACGTATCGTAGCAGTGGAGTTCTAACTCTTCTTAAAACGCGATATCGCATCTTATTTCTATGTTTCATGGTAAGATATAATATGATTTGCGAAGTGTTATGTATTCCTCGTCTACACTTCATATGAATGTAAAAGCGACTCTTCCTTGCAAGGAAATAGCGTTTGCAAATGTCTACCTATCGTAGCAATAGAGTTCTTATGATTCTTAAAACGCGATATCGCATCTCATTTCTATGTTTCATGGTAAGATATAATATGATTTGCGAAGTGTCATGTATTCCTCGTCTACACTTCAAATGAATGTAAATGCGACACTTCCTTGCTGGGAAATAGCGTTTGCAGATGTCTAGGTATCGTAGCAATAGAGTTAAAATGCTTCTTAAAACGAGATATTGCATCTCATATATAAGTTTCATTATAAGATATAATATACATTGCGAAGTGTTATGCATTCCTCGTATACGATTCAAATGATTGTAAATGCGACACTTCCTCGCTAGGAAATAGCGTTTGCAGGTGTCTAGGTATCGTAGTAATAGAGTTCTTATGATTCTTAAAACGCGATATCGCATCTCATTTCTATGGTTTATGGTAAGATATAATACGATTTGCGAAGTGTCATGTATTCCTCGTCTACACTCCAAATGAATGTAAATGCGACACTTCCGTGCAAGGAAATAGCGTCTGCAGATGTCTACGTATCGTAGCAATAGAGTTCTAATTCTCCTTAAAACGCGATATCGCATCTCATTTCTATGTCTCATGGTAAGATATAATATGATTTGCGAAGTGTCATGTATTCCTCGTCTACACTTCAAATGAATGTGAATGCGACACTTCCTCGCTAGGAAATAGCGTTTGCAGATGTCTAGGTATCCCAGTAATAGAGTTCTTATGATTCTTAAAACGCGATATCGCATCTCATTTCTATGGTTTATGGTAAGATATAATATGATTTGCGAAGTGTCATGTATTCCTCGTCTACACTTCAAATGAATGTAAATGCGACACTTCCTAGCAAGGAAATAGCGTTTGCAGATGTTTACGTATCGTAGCAATAGATTTCTAATGCTCCTTAAAACGCGATATCGCATCTCATTTCTATGTTTCATGGTAAGATATAATATGATTTGCGAAGTGTCATGTATTCCCCGTCTACACTTCAAATGAATGTAAATGCGACTCTTCCTTGCTAGGAAATAGCGTCTGCAGATGTCTAGGTATCGTAGAGATAGAGTTCTAATGCTTCTTAAAACGCGACATCGCATCTCATTTCTATGTTTCATGGTAAGATATAATATGATTTGCGAAGTGTTATGTATTCCTCGTCTACACTTCAAATGAATGTAAATGCGACACTTCCTTGCAAGGAAATAGCGTTTGCAGATGTCTACGTATCGTAGCAATAGATATCTAATGCTTCTTAAAACGCGATATCGCATCTCATTTCTATGTTTCATGGTAAGATATAATATGATTTGCGAAGTGTCATGTATTCCTCGTCTACACTTCAAATGAATGTAAATGCGACACTTCCTAGCAAGGAAATAGCGTTTGCAGATGTCTACGTATCGTAGCAATAGATTTCTAATGCTTCTCAAAACGCGATATCGCATCTCAATTCTATGTTTCATGGTAAGATATAATATGATTTGCGAAGTGTCATGTATTCCTCGTCTACACTTCAAATGAATGTGAATGCGACACTTCCTCGCTAGGAAATAGCGTTTGCAGATGTCTAGGTATCCCAGTAATAGAGTTCTTATGATTCTTAAAACGCGATATCGCATCTCATTTCTATGGTTTATGGTAAGATATAATATGATTTGCGAAGTGTCATGTATTCCTCGTCTACACTTCAAATGAATGTAAATGCGACACTTCCTAGCAAGGAAATAGCGTTTGCAGATGTTTACGTATCGTAGCAATAGATTTCTAATGCTCCTTAAAACGCGATATCGCATCTCATTTCTATGTTTCATGGTAAGATATAATATGATTTGCGAAGTGTCATGTATTCCCCGTCTACACTTCAAATGAATGTAAATGCGACTCTTCCTTGCTAGGAAATAGCGTCTGCAGATGTCTAGGTATCGTAGAGATAGAGTTCTAATGCTTCTTAAAACGCGACATCGCATCTCATTTCTATGTTTCATGGTAAGATATAATATGATTTGCGAAGTGTTATGTATTCCTCGTCTACACTTCAAATGAATGTAAATGCGACACTTCCTTGCAAGGAAATAGCGTTTGCAGATGTCTACGTATCGTAGCAATAGATATCTAATGCTTCTTAAAACGCGATATCGCATCTCATTTCTATGTTTCATGGTAAGATATAATATGATTTGCGAAGTGTCATGTATTCCTCGTCTACACTTCAAATGAATGTAAATGCGACACTTCCTAGCAAGGAAATAGCGTTTGCAGATGTCTACGTATCGTAGCAATAGATTTCTAATGCTTCTCAAAACGCGATATCGCATCTCAATTCTATGTTTCATGGTAAGATATAATATGATTTGCGAAGTGTCATGTATTCCTCGTCTACACTTCAAATGAATGTGAATGCGACACTTCCTCGCTAGGAAATAGCGTTTGCAGATGTCTAGGTATCGCACTAATAGAGTTCTTATGATTCTTAAAACGCGATATCGCATCTCATTTCTATGGTTTATGGTAAGATATAATATGATTTGCGAAGTGTCATGTATTTCTCGTCTACACTTCAAATGAATGTAAATGCGACACTTCCTTGCAAGGAAATAGCGTCTGCAGATGTCTACGTATCGTAGCAGTGGAGTTCTAACTCTTCTTAAAACGCGATATCGCATCTTATTTCTATGTTTCATGGTAAGATATAATATGATTTGCGAAGTGTTATGTATTCCTCGTCTACACTTCATATGAATGTAAAAGCGACTCTTCCTTGCAAGGAAATAGCGTTTGCAAATGTCTACCTATCGTAGCAATAGAGTTCTTATGGTTCTTAAAACGCGATATCGCATCTCATTTCTATGTTTCATGGTAAGATATAATATGATTTGCGAAGTGTCATGTATTCCTCGTCTACACTTCAAATGAATGTAAATGCGACACTTCCTTGCTGGGAAATAGCGTTTGCAGATGTCTAGGTATCGTATCAATAGAGTTAAAATGCTTCTTAAAACGAGATATTGCATCTCATATATAAGTTTCATTATAAGATATAATATACATTGCGAAGTGTTATGCATTCCTCGTATACGATTCAAATGATTGTAAATGCGACACTTCCTCGCTAGGAAATAGCGTTTGCAGGTGTCTAGGTATCGTAGTAATAGAGTTCTTATGATTCTTAAAACGCGATATCGCATCTCATTTCTATGGTTTATGGTAAGATATAATACGATTTGCGAAGTGTCATGTATTCCTCGTCTACACTCCAAATGAATGTAAATGCGACACTTCCGTGCAAGGAAATAGCGTCTGCAGATGTCTACGTATCGTAGCAATAGAGTTCTAATTCTCCTTAAAACGCGATATCGCATCTCATTTCTATGTTTCATGGTAAGATATAATATGATTTGCGAAGTGCTATGTGTTCCTCGTCTACACTTCATATGAATGTAAAAGCGACACTTCCTTGCAAGGAAATAGCGTTTGCAAATGTCTACCTATCGTAGCAATAGAGTTCTTATGATTCTTAAAACGCGATATCGCATCTCATTTCTATGTCTCATGGTAAGATATGATATGATTTGCGAAGTGTCATGTATTCCTCGTCTACACTTCAAATGAATGTAAATGCGACACTTCCTAGCAAGGAAATAGCGTTTGCAGATGTTTACGTATCGTAGCAATAGATTTCTAATGCTCCTTAAAACGCGATATCGCATCTCATTTCTATGTTTCATGGTAAGATATAATATGATTTGCGAAGTGTTATGTATTCCTCGTCTACACTTCAAATGAATGTAAATGCGACACTTCCTTGCAAAGAAATAGCGTTTGCAGATGTCTACGTATCGTAGCAATAGATATCTAATGCTTCTTAAAACGCGATATCGCATCTCATTTCTATGTTTCATGGTAAGATATAATATGATTTGCGAAGTGTCATGTATTCCTCGTCTACACTTCAAATGAATGTAAATGCGACACTTCCTAGCAAGGAAATAGCGTTTGCAGATGTCTACGTATCGTAGCAATAGATTTCTAATGCTTCTCAAAACGCGATATCGCATCTCAATTCTATGTTTCATGGTAAGATATAATATGATTTGCGAAGTGTCATGTATTCCTCGTCTACACTTCAAATGAATGTGAATGCGACACTTCCTTGCAAGGAAATAGCGTCTGCAGATGTCTACGTATCGTAGCAATAGAGTTCTAATTCTTCTTAAAACGCGATATCGCATCTCATTTCTATGTTTCATGGTAAGATATAATATGATTTGCGAAGTGTTATGTGTTCCTCGCCTACACTTCATATGAATGTAAATGCGACACTTCCTTGCAAGGAAATAGCGTTTCCAAATGTCTACCTATCGATGCAATAGAGTTCTTATGATTCTTAAAACGCGATATCGCATCTCATTTCTATGTTTCATGGTAAGATATAATATGATTTGCGAAGTGTCATGTATTCCCCGTCTACACTTCAAATGAATGTAAATGCGACACTTCCTTGCTAGGAAATAGCGTCTGCAGATGTCTAGGTATCGTAGAGATAGAGTTCTAATGCTTCTTAAAACGCGATATCGCATCTCATTTCTATGTTTCATGGTAAGATATAATATTATTTGCGAAGTGTCATGTATTCCTCGTCTACACTTCAAATGAATGTAAATGCGACACTTCCTAGCAAGGAAATAGCGTTTGCAGATGTCTACGTATCGTAGCAATAGATTTCTAATGCTTCTCAAAACGCGATATCGCATCTCAATTCTATGTTTCATGGTAAGATATAATATGATTTGCGAAGTGTCATGTATTCCTCGTCTACACTTCAAATGAATGTGAATGCGACACTTCCTCGCTAGGAAATAGCGTTTGCAGATGTCTAGGTATCGCAGTAATAGAGTTCTTATGATTCTTAAAACGCGATATCGCATCTCATTTCTATGGTTTATGGTAAGATATAATATGATTTGCGAAGTGTCATGTATTCCTCGTCTACACTTCAAATGAATGTAAATGCGACACTTCCTAGCAAGGAAATAGCGTTTGCAGATGTTTACGTATCGTAGCAATAGATTTCTAATGCTTCTCAAAACGCGATATCGCATCTCATTTCTATGTTTCATGGTAAGATATAATATGATTTGCGAAGTGTCATGTATTCCCCGTCTACACTTCAAATGAATGTAAATGCGACACTTCCTTGCTAGGAAATAGCGTCTGCAGATGTCTAGGTATCGTAGAGATAGAGTTCTAATGCTTCTTAAAACGCGATATCGCATCTCATTTCTATGTTTCATGGTAAGATATAATATGATTTGCGAAGTGTTATGTATTCCTCGTCTACACTTCAAATGAATGTAAATGCGACACTTCCTTGCAAAGAAATAGCGTTTGCAGATGTCTACGTATCGCAGTAATAGAGTTCTTATGATTCTTAAAACGCGATATCGCATCTCATTTCTATGGTTTATGGTAAGATATAATATGATTTGCGAAGTGTCATGTATTTCTCGTCTACACTTCAAATGAATGTAAATGCGACACTTCCTTGCAAGGAAATAGCGTCTGCAGATGTCTACGTATCGTAGCAATGGAGTTCTAACTCTTCTTAAAACGCGATATCGCATCTCATTTCTATGTTTCATGGTAAGATATAATATGATTTGCGAAGTGTTATGTATTCCTCGTCTACACTTCATATGAATGTAAAAGCGACTCTTCCTTGCAAGGAAATAGCGTTTGCAAATGTCTACCTATCGTAGCAATAGAGTTCTTATGATTCTTAAAACGCGATATCGCATCTCATTTCTATGTTTCATGGTAAGATATAATATGATTTGCGAAGTGTCATGTATTCCTCGTCTACACTTCAAATGAATGTAAATGCGACACTTCCTTGCTGGGAAATAGCGTTTGCAGATGTCTAGGTATCGTAGCAATAGAGTTAAAATGCTTCTTAAAACGAGATATTGCATCTCATATATAAGTTTCATGATAAGATATAATATTCATTGCGAAGTGTTATGCATTCCTCGTATACGATTCAAATGATTGTAAATGCGACACTTCCTCGCTAGGAAATAGCGTTTGCAGGTGTCTAGGTATCGTAGTAATAGAGTTCTTATGATTCTTAAAACGCGATATCGCATCTCATTTCTATGGTTTATGGTAAGATATAATATGATTTGCGAAGTGTCATGTATTCCTCGTCTACACTTCAAATGAATGTAAATGCGACACTTCCGCGCAAGGAAATAACGTCTGCAGATGTCTACGTATCGTAGCAATAGAGTTCTAATTCTCCTTAAAACGCGATATCGCATCTCATTTCTATGTTTCATGGTAAGATATAATATGATTTACGAAGTGTTATGTGTTCCTCGTCTACACTTCATATGAATGTAAAAGCGACTCTTCCTTGCAAGGAAATAGCGTTTGCAAATGTCTACCTATCGTAGCAATAGAGTTCTTATGATTCTTAAAACGCGATATCGCATCTCATTTCTATGTTTCATGGTAAGATATAATATGATTTGCGAAGTGTCATGTATTCCTCGTCTACACTTCAAATGAATGTAAATGCGACACTTCCTTGCTGGGAAATAGCGTTTGCAGATGTCTAGGTATCGTAGCAATAGAGTTAAAATGCTTCTTAAAACGAGATATTGCATCTCATATATAAGTTTCATGATAAGATATAATATTCATTGCGAAGTGTTATGCATTCCTCGTATACGATTCAAATGATTGTAAATGCGACACTTCCTCGCTAGGAAATAGCGTTTGCAGGTGTCTAGGTATCGTAGTAATAGAGTTCTTATGATTCTTAAAACGCGATATCGCATCTCATTTCTATGGTTTATGGTAAGATATAATATGATTTGCGAAGTGTCATGTATTCCTCGTCTACACTTCAAATGAATGTAAATGCGACACTTCCGCGCAAGGAAATAACGTCTGCAGATGTCTACGTATCGTAGCAATAGAGTTCTAATTCTCCTTAAAACGCGATATCGCATCTCATTTCTATGTTTCATGGTAAGATATAATATGATTTACGAAGTGTTATGTGTTCCTCGTCTACACTTCATATGAATGTAAAAGCGACACTTCCTTGCAAGGAAATAGCGTTTGCAAATGTCTACCTATCGTAGCAATAGAGTTCTTATGATTCTTAAAACGCGATATCGCATCTCATTTCTATGTTTCATGGTAAGATATAATATGATTTGCGAAGTGTAATGTATTCCTCGTCTACACTTCAAATGAATGTAAATGCGACACTTCCTAGCAAGGAAATAGCGTTTGCAGATGTTTACGTATCGTAGCAATAGATTTCTAATGCTTCTTAAAACGCGATATCGCATCTCATTTCTATGTTTCATGGTAAGATATAATATGATTTGCGAAGTGTTATGTATTCCTCGTCTACACTTCAAATGAATGTAAATGCGACACTTCCTTGCAAAGAAATAGCGTTTGCAGATGTCTACGTATCGTAGCAATAGATATCTAATGCTTCTTAAAACGCGATATCGCATCTCATTTCTATGTTTCATGGTAAGATATAATATGATTTGCGAAGTGTCATGTATTCCTCGTCTACACTTCAAATGAATGTAAATGCGACACTTCCTAGCAAGGAAATAGCGTTTGCAGATGTCTACGTATCGTAGCAATAGATTTCAAATGCTTCTCAAAACGCGATATCGCATCTCAATTCTATGTTTCATGGTAAGATATAATATGATTTGCGAAGTGTCATGTATTCCTCGTCTACACTTCAAATGAATGTGAATGCGACACTTCCTCGCTAGGAAATAGCGTTTGCAGATGTCTAGGTATCGCAGTAATAGAGTTCTTATGATTCTTAAAACGCGATATCGCATCTCATTTCTATGTTTCATGGTAAGATATAATATGATTTGCGAAGTGTCATGTATTCCTCGTCTACACTTCAAATGAATGTAAATGCGACACTTCCTTGCTGGGAAATAGCGTTTGCAGATGTCTAGGTATCGTAGCAATAGAGTTAAAATGCTTCTTAAAACGAGATATTGCATCTCATATATAAGTTTCATGATAAGATATAATATTCATTGCGAAGTGTTATGCATTCCTCGTATACGATTCAAATGATTGTAAATGCGACACTTCCTCGCTAGGAAATAGCGTTTGCAGGTGTCTAGGTATCGTAGTAATAGAGTTCTTATGATTCTTAAAACGCGATATCGCATCTCATTTCTATGGTTTATGGTAAGATATAATATGATTTGCGAAGTGTCATCTATTCCTCGTCTACACTTCAAATGAATGTAAATGCGACACTTCCTTGCTAGGAAATAGCGTCTGCAGATGTCTAGGTATCGTAGAGATAGAGTTCTAATGCTTCTTAAAACGCGATATCGCATCTCATTTCTATGTTTCATGGTAAGATATAATATTATTTGCGAAGTGTCATGTATTCCTCGTCTACACTTCAAATGAATGTAAATGCGACACTTCCTAGCAAGGAAATAGCGTTTGCAGATGTCTACGTATCGTAGCAATAGATTTCTAATGCTTCTCAAAACGCGATATCGCATCTCAATTCTATGTTTCATGGTAAGATATAATATGATTTGCGAAGTGTCATGTATTCCTCGTCTACACTTCAAATGAATGTGAATGCGACACTTCCTCGCTAGGAAATAGCGTTTGCAGATGTCTAGGTATCGCAGTAATAGAGTTCTTATGATTCTTAAAACGCGATATCGCATCTCATTTCTATGGTTTATGGTAAGATATAATATGATTTGCGAAGTGTCATGTATTCCTCGTCTACACTTCAAATGAATGTAAATGCGACACTTCCTAGCAAGGAAATAGCGTTTGCAGATGTTTACGTATCGTAGCAATAGATTTCTAATGCTTCTCAAAACGCGATATCGCATCTCATTTCTATGTTTCATGGTAAGATATAATATGATTTGCGAAGTGTCATGTATTCCCCGTCTACACTTCAAATGAATGTAAATGCGACACTTCCTTGCTAGGAAATAGCGTCTGCAGATGTCTAGGTATCGTAGAGATAGAGTTCTAATGCTTCTTAAAACGCGATATCGCATCTCATTTCTATGTTTCATGGTAAGATATAATATGATTTGCGAAGTGTTATGTATTCCTCGTCTACACTTCAAATGAATGTAAATGCGACACTTCCTTGCAAAGAAATAGCGTTTGCAGATGTCTACGTATCGCAGTAATAGAGTTCTTATGATTCTTAAAACGCGATATCGCATCTCATTTCTATGGTTTATGGTAAGATATAATATGATTTGCGAAGTGTCATGTATTTCTCGTCTACACTTCAAATGAATGTAAATGCGACACTTCCTTGCAAGGAAATAGCGTCTGCAGATGTCTACGTATCGTAGCAATGGAGTTCTAACTCTTCTTAAAACGCGATATCGCATCTCATTTCTATGTTTCATGGTAAGATATAATATGATTTGCGAAGTGTTATGTATTCCTCGTCTACACTTCATATGAATGTAAAAGCGACTCTTCCTTGCAAGGAAATAGCGTTTGCAAATGTCTACCTATCGTAGCAATAGAGTTCTTATGATTCTTAAAACGCGATATCGCATCTCATTTCTATGTTTCATGGTAAGATATAATATGATTTGCGAAGTGTCATGTATTCCTCGTCTACACTTCAAATGAATGTAAATGCGACACTTCGTTGCTGGGAAATAGCGTTTGCAGATGTCTAGGTATCGTAGCAATAGAGTTAAAATGCTTCTTAAAACGAGATATTGCATCTCATATATAAGTTTCATGATAAGATATAATATTCATTGCGAAGTGTTATGCATTCCTCGTATACGATTCAAATGATTGTAAATGCGACACTTCCTCGCTAGGAAATAGCGTTTGCAGGTGTCTAGGTATCGTAGTAATAGAGTTCTTATGATTCTTAAAACGCGATATCGCATCTCATTTCTATGGTTTATGGTAAGATATAATATGATTTGCGAAGTGTCATGTATTCCTCGTCTACACTTCAAATGAATGTAAATGCGACACTTCCGCGCAAGGAAATAGCGTCTGCAGATGTCTACGTATCGTAGCAATAGAGTTCTAATTCTCCTTAAAACGCGATATCGCATCTCATTTCTATGTTTCATGGTAAGATATAATATGATTTACGAAGTGTTATGTGTTCCTCGTCTACACTTCATATGAATGTAAAAGCGACACTTCCTTGCAAGGAAATAGCGTTTGCAAATGTCTACCTATCGTAGCAATAGAGTTCTTATGATTCTTAAAACGCGATATCGCATCTCATTTCTATGTTTCATGGTAAGATATAATATGATTTGCGAAGTGTAATGTATTCCTCGTCTACACTTCAAATGAATGTAAATGCGACACTTCCTAGCAAGGAAATAGCGTTTGCAGATGTTTACGTATCGTAGCAATAGATTTCTAATGCTTCTTAAAACGCGATATCGCATCTCATTTCTATGTTTCATGGTAAGATATAATATGATTTGCGAAGTGTTATGTATTCCTCGTCTACACTTCAAATGAATGTAAATGCGACACTTCCTTGCAAAGAAATAGCGTTTGCAGATGTCTACGTATCGTAGCAATAGATATCTAATGCTTCTTAAAACGCGATATCGCATCTCATTTCTATGTTTCATGGTAAGATATAATATGATTTGCGAAGTGTCATGTATTCCTCGTCTACACTTCAAATGAATGTAAATGCGACACTTCCTAGCAAGGAAATAGCGTTTGCAGATGTCTACGTATCGTAGCAATAGATTTCAAATGCTTCTCAAAACGCGATATCGCATCTCAATTCTATGTTTCATGGTAAGATATAATATGATTTGCGAAGTGTCATGTATTCCTCGTCTACACTTCAAATGAATGTGAATGCGACACTTCCTCGCTAGGAAATAGCGTTTGCAGATGTCTAGGTATCGCAGTAATAGAGTTCTTATGATTCTTAAAACGCGATATCGCATCTCATTTCTATGTTTCATGGTAAGATATAATATGATTTGCGAAGTGTCATGTATTCCTCGTCTACACTTCAAATGAATGTAAATGCGACACTTCCTTGCTGGGAAATAGCGTTTGCAGATGTCTAGGTATCGTAGCAATAGAGTTAAAATGCTTCTTAAAACGAGATATTGCATCTCATATATAAGTTTCATGATAAGATATAATATTCATTGCGAAGTGTTATGCATTCCTCGTATACGATTCAAATGATTGTAAATGCGACACTTCCTCGCTAGGAAATAGCGTTTGCAGGTGTCTAGGTATCGTAGTAATAGAGTTCTTATGATTCTTAAAACGCGATATCGCATCTCATTTCTATGGTTTATGGTAAGATATAATATGATTTGCGAAGTGTCATCTATTCCTCGTCTACACTTCAAATGAATGTAAATGCGACACTTCCGCGCAAGGAAATAGCGTCTGCAGATGTCTACGTATCGTAGCAATAGAGTTCTAATTCTCCTTAAAACGCGATATCGCATCTCATTTCTATGTTTCATGGTAAGATATAATATGATTTACGAAGTGTTATGTGTTCCTCGTCTACACTTCATATGAATGTAAAAGCGACACTTCCTTGCAAGGAAATAGCGTTTGCAAATGTCTACCTATCGTAGCAATAGAGTTCTTATGATTCTTAAAACGCGATATCGCATCTCATTTCTATGTTTCATGGTAAGATATAATATGATTTGCGAAGTGTAATGTATTCCTCGTCTACACTTCAAATGAATGTAAATGCGACACTTCCTAGCAAGGAAATAGCGTTTGCAGATGTTTACGTATCGTAGCAATAGATTTCTAATGCTTCTTAAAACGCGATATCGCATCTCATTTCTATGTTTCATGGTAAGATATAATATGATTTGCGAAGTGTTATGTATTCCTCGTCTACACTTCAAATGAATGTAAATGCGACACTTCCTTGCAAAGAAATAGCGTTTGCAGATGTCTACGTATCGTAGCAATAGATATCTAATGCTTCTTAAAACGCGATATCGCATCTCATTTCTATGTTTCATGGTAAGATATAATATGATTTGCGAAGTGTCATGTATTCCTCGTCTACACTTCAAATGAATGTAAATGCGACACTTCCTAGCAAGGAAATAGCGTTTGCAGATGTCTACGTATCGTAGCAATAGATTTCAAATGCTTCTCAAAACGCGATATCGCATCTCAATTCTATGTTTCATGGTAAGATATAATATGATTTGCGAAGTGTCATGTATTCCTCGTCTACACTTCAAATGAATGTGAATGCGACACTTCCTCGCTAGGAAATAGCGTTTGCAGATGTCTAGGTATCGCAGTAATAGAGTTCTTATGATTCTTAAAACGCGATATCGCATCTCATTTCTATGGTTTATGGTAAGATATAATATGATTTGCGAAGTGTCATGTATTTCTCGTCTACACTTCAAATGAATGTAAATGCGATACTTCCTTGAAAGGAAATAGCGTCTGCAGATGTCTACGTATCGTAGCAATGGAGTTCTAACTCTGCTTAAAACGCGATATCGCATCTCATTTCTATGTTTCATGGTAAGATATAATATGATTTGCGAAGTGTTATGTATTCCTCGTCTACACTTCATATGAATGTAAAAGCGACTCTTCCTTGCAAGGAAATAGCGTTTGCAAATGTCTACCTATCGTAGCAATAGAGTTCTTATAATTCTTAAAACGCGATATCGCATCTCATTTCTATGTTTCATGGTAAGATATAATATGATTTGCGAAGTGTCATGTATTCCTCGTCTACACTTCAAATGAATGTAAATGCGACACTTCCTAGCAAGGAAATAGCGTTTGCAGATGTCTACGTATCGTAGAAATAGATTTCTAATGCTTCTTAAAACGCGATATCGCATCACATTTCTATGGTTCATGGTAAGATATAATATGATTTGCGAAGTGTCATGTATTCCTCGTCTACACTTCAAATGAATGTAAATGCAACACTTCCTTGCTAGAAAATAGCGTCTGCAGATGTCTAGGTACCGTAGCAATAGAGTTCAAATACTTCTTAAAACGAGATATTGCATATCATATTTTTGTTTCATGATAAGATGTAATATTCATTGCGAAGTGTTATGCATTCCTCGTCTACGATTCAAATGAACGTAAATGCGACACTTCCATGCATGGAAATTGAGTTTGCAGATGGCTACGTATCGTAGCAATGGAGTTCTAATGCTTCTTAAAACGCGATATCGCATCTCATTTCAATGTTTCATGGTAAGATATAATATTCATTGCGAAGTGTTATGCATTCCTCGTATACGATTCAAATGATTGTAAATGCGACACTTCCTTGCAAGGAAATAGCGTTTGCAGTTGTCTACGTATCGTAGCAATAGAATTCCTATGATTCTTAAAACGCGATATCGCATCTGATTTCTATGTTTCATGGTAAGATATAATATGATTTGCGAAGTGCTATGTATTCCTCGTCTACACTTCAAATGACTGTGAATGCGACACTTCCTCGCTAGGAAATAGCGTTTGCAGATGTCTACGAATCGTAGCAATAGTGTTCTTATGATTCTTAAAACGCGATATCCTATCTCATTTCTATGTTTCATGGTAAGATATAATATGATTTGCGAAGTGTTATGTATTCCTCGTCTACACTTCATATGAATGTAAATGCGACACTTCCTTGCAAAGAAATAGCGTTTGCAGATGTCTACGTATCGTAGCAATAGATATCTAATGCTTCTTAAAATGCGATATCGCATCTCATTTCTATGGTTTATGGTAAGATGTAATATGATTTGCGAAGTGTCATGTATTCCTCGTCTACACTTCATATGAATGTAAAAGCGACACTTCCTTGCAAGGAAATAGCGTTTGCAAATGTCTACCTATCGTAGCAATAGAGTTCTTATGAATCTTAAAACGCGATATCGCAACACATTTCTATGTTTCATGGTAAGATATAATATGATTTGCGAAGTGTTATGTATTCCTCGTCTACACTTCAAATGAATGTGAATGCGACACTTCCTAGCAAGGAAATAGCGTTTGCAGATGTTTACGTATCGCAGCAATGGATTTCTAATGCTCCTTAAAACGCGATATCGCATCTCATTTCTATGTTTCATGGTAAGATATAATATGATTTGCGAAGTGTCATGTATTCCCCGTCTACACTTCAAATGAATGTAAATGCGACACTTCCTTGCTAGGAAATAGCGTCTGCAGATGTCTAGGTATCGTAGAGATAGAGTTCTAATGCTTCCTAAAACGCGATATCGCATCTCATTTCTATGTTTCATGGTAAGATATAATATGATTTGCGAAGTGTTATGTATTCCTCGTCTACACTTCAAATGAATGTAAATGCGACACTTCCTTGCAAAGAAATAGCGCTTGCAGATGTCTACGTATCGTAGCAATAGATATCTAATGCTTCTTAAAACGCGATATCGCATCTCATTTCTATGTTTCATGGTAAGATATAATATGATTTGCGAAGTGTCATGTATTCCTCGTCTACACTTCAAATGAATGTAAATGCGACACTTCCTAGCAAGGAAATAGCGTTTGCAGATGTCTACGTATCGTAGCAATAGATTTCTAATGCTTCTCAAAACGCGATATCGCATCTCAATTCTATGTTTCATGGTAAGATATAATATGATTTGCGAAGTGTCATGTATTCCTCGTCTACACTTCAAATGAATGTGAATGCGACACTTCCTCGCTAGGAAATAGCGTTTGCAGATGTCTAGGTATCGCAGTAATAGAGTTCTTATGATTCTTAAAACGCGATATCGCATCTCATTTCTATGGTATATGGTAAGATATAAAATGATTTGCGAAGTGTCATGTATTTCTCGTCTACACTTCAAATGAATGTAAATGCGACACTTCCTTGCAAGGAAATAGCGTCTGCAGATGTCTACGTATCGTAGCAATGGTGTTCTAACTCTTCTTAAAACGCGATATCGCATCTCATTTCTATGTTTCATGGTAAGATATAATATGATTTGCGAAGTGTTATGTATTCCTCGTCTACACTTCATATGAATGTAAAAGCGACTCTTCCTTGCAAGGAAATAGCGTTTGCAAATGTCTACCTATCGTAGCAATAGAGTTCTTATAATTCTTAAAACGCGATATCGCATCTCATTTCTATGTTTCATGGTAAGATATAATATGATTTGCGAAGTGTCATGTATTCCTCGTCTACACTTCAAATGAATGTAAATGCGACACTTCCTAGCAAGGAAATAGCGTTTGCAGATGTCTACGTATCGTAGCAATAGATTTCTAATGCTTCTTAAAACGCGATATCGCATCACATTTCTATGGTTCATGGTAAGATATAATATGATTTGCGATGTGTCATGTATTCCTCGTCTACACTTCAAATGAATGTAAATGCAACACTTCCTTGCTAGAAAATAGCGTCTGCAGATGTCTAGGTACCGTAGCAATAGAGTTCAAATACTTCTTAAAACGAGATATTGCATATCATATTTTTGTTTCATGATAAGATGTAATATTCATTGCGAAGTGTTATGCATTCCTCGTCTACGATTCAAATGAACGTAAATGCGACACTTCCATGCAAGGAAATTGAGTTTGCAGATGGCTACGTACCGTAGCAATGGAGTTCTAATGCTTCTTAAAACGCGATATCGCATCTCATTTCTATGTTTCATGGTAAGATATAATATTCATTGCGAAGTGTTATGCATTCCTCGTATACGATTCAAATGATTGTAAATGCGACACTTCCTTGCAAGGAAATAGCGTTTGCAGTTGTCTACGTATCGTAGCAATAGAATTCCTATGATTCTTAAAACGCGACATCGCATCTGATTTCTATGTTTCATGGTAAGATATAATATGATTTGCGAAGTGTTATGTATTCCTCGTCTACACTTCAAATGA
The DNA here is from genome assembly GCF_050948175.1 of Xylocopa sonorina. Lineage (NCBI taxonomy): Eukaryota > Metazoa > Arthropoda > Insecta > Hymenoptera > Apidae > Xylocopa > Xylocopa sonorina. The sequence goes on from NW_027490172.1 coordinate 640,679, forward strand.
ATGTGAATGCGACACTTCCTCGCTAGGAAATAGCGTTTGCAGATGTCTACGAATCGTAGCAATAGTGTTCTTATGATTCTTAAAACGCGATATCCTATCTCATTTCTATGTTTCATGGTAAGATATAATATGATTTGCGAAGTGTTATGTATTCCTCGTCTACAATTCAAATGAATGTAAATGCGACACTCCCTTGCTAGGAAATAGCGTCTGCAGATGTCTAGGTATCGTAGCGACAGAGTTCTAATGCTTCTTAAAACGCGATATCGCATCTCATTTCTATGTTTCATGGTAAGATATAATATGATTTGCGAAGTGTTATGTATTCCTCGTCTACACTTCAAATGAATGTTAATGCGACACTTCCTTGCAAGGAAAGAGCGTTTGCAGATGTCTACGTATCGTAGCAATAGAGTTCTTATGATTTTTAAAACCGCGATATCGCATCTCATTTCTATGTTTCATGGTAAGATATAAAATGATTTGCGAAGTGTTATGTACTCCTCGTCTACACTTCAAATGAATGTAAATGCGACACTTCCTTGAAAGGAAATAGCGTCTGCAGATGTCCAGGTATCGTAGCGATAGTGTTCTAATGCTTCTTAAAATGCGATATCGCATCTCATTTCTATGGTTTATGGTAAGATGTAATATGATTTGCGAAGTGTCATGTATTCCTCGTCTACACTTCATATGAATGTAAAAGCGACACTTCCTTGCAAGGAAATAGCGTTTGCAAATGTCTACCTATCGTAGCAATAGAGTTCTTATGAATCTTAAAACGCGATATCGCAACTCATTTCTATGTTTCATGGTAAGATATAATATGATTTGCGAAGTGTTATGTATTCCTCGTCTACACTTCAAATGAATGTGAATGCGACACTTCCTCGCTAGGAAATAGCGTTTGCAGATGTCTACGTATCGTAGCAATGGAGTCCTTATGATACTTAAAACGCGATATCGCGTCTCATTTCTATGTTTCATGGTAAGATATAATATGATTTGCGAAGTGTTATGTATTCCTCGTCTACGATTCAAATGAACGTAAATGCGACACTTCCTCGCTAGGAAATAGCGTTTGCAGATGTCTACGTATCGTAGCAATGGAGTCCTTATGATACTTAAAACGCGATATCGCGTCTCATTTCTATGTTTCATGGTAAGATATAATATGATTTGCGAAGTGTTATGTATTCCTCGTCTACGATTCAAATGAACGTAAATGCGACACTTCCTCGCTAGGAAATAGCGTTTGCAGATGTCTACGTATCGTAGCAATGGAGTCCTTATGATACTTAAAACGCGATATCGCGTCTCATTTCTATGTTTCATGGTAAGATATAATATGATTTGCGAAGTGTTATGTATTCCTCGTCTACGATTCAAATCATCGTAAATGCGACACTTCCTTGCAAGGAAATAGCGTTTGCAGATGTCTACGTATCGTAGCAATGGAGTTCTTATGATACTTAAAACGCGATATCGCATCTCATTTCCATGTTTCATGGTAAGATATATTATGATTTACGAAGTGTCATGTATTCCTCGTCTACACTTCAAATGAATGTGAATGCGACACTTCCTCGCTAGGAAATAGCGTTTGCAGATGTCTACGTATCGTAGCAATAGTGTTCTTATGATTCTTAAAACGCGATATCCTATCTCATTTCTATGTTTCATGGTAAGATATAATATGATTTGCGAAGTGTTATGTATTCCTCGTCTACAATTCAAATGAATGTAAATGCGACACTTCCTTGCTAGGAAATAGCGTCTGCAGATGTCTAGGTATCGTAGCGATAGAGTTCTAATGCTTCTTAAAACGCGATATCGCATCTCATTTCTATGTTTCATGGTAAGATATAATATGATTTGCGAAGTGACATGTATTCCTCGCCTACACTTCAAATGAATGTAAATGCGACACTTCCTCGCTAGGAAATTGCGTTTGCAGGTGTCTAGGTATCGTAGTAATAGAGTTCTTATGATTCTTAAAACGCGATATCGCACCTCATTTCTATGGTTTATGGTAAGATATATTATGATTTGCGAAGTGTCATGTATTCCTCGTCTACACTTCAAATGAATGTAAATGCGACACTTCCGTGCAAGGAAATAGCGTCTGCAGATGTCTACGTATCGTAGCAATAGGGTTCTAATTCTTCTTAAAACGCGATATCGCATCTCATTTCTATGTTTCATGGTAAGATATAATATGATTTGCGAAGTGTTATGTGTTCCTCGTCTACACTTCATATGGATGTAAAAGCGACACTTCCTTGCAAGGAAATAGCGTTTGCAGATGTCTACGTATCGTAGCAATGGAGTTCTTATGATACTTAAAACGCGATATCGCATCTCATTTCCATGTTTCATGGTAAGATATAATATGATTTGCGAAGTGTCATGTATTCCTCGTCTACACTTCAAATGAATGTAAATGCAACACTTTCTTGCTAGAAAATAGCGTCTGCAGATGTCTAGGTGTCGTAGCAATAGAGTTCAAATACTTCTTAAAACGAGATATTGCATATCATATTTTTGTTTCATGATAAGATATAATATTCATTGCGAAGTGTTATGCATTCCTCGTCTACGATTCAAATGAACGTAAATGCGACACTTCCATGCATGGAAATTGCGTTTGCAGATGGCTACGTATCGTAGCAATGGAGTTCTAATGCTTCTTAAAACGCGATACCGCATCTCATTTCTATGTTTCATGGTAAGATATAATATGATTTGCGAAGTGACATGTATTCCTCGTCTACACTTCAAATGAATGTGAATGCGACACTTCCTCGCTAGGAAATAGCGTTTGCAGATGTCTACGTATCGTAGCAATAGAGTTCTTATGATTCTTAAAACGCGATATCGCAACTCATTTCTATGTTTCATTGTAGGATATAATATGATTTGCGAAGTGTTATGTATTCCTCGTCTACACTTCATATGAATGTAAAAGCGACACTTCCTTGCAAGGAAATAGCGTTGCAAATGTCTACCTATCGTAGCAATAGAGTTCTTATGATTCTTAAAACGCGATATCGCAACTCATTTCTATGTTTCATGGTAAGATATAATATGATTTGCGAAGTGTTATGTATTCCTCGTCTACACTTCAAATGAATGTGAATGCGACACTTCCTCGCTAGGAAATAGCGATTGCAGATGTCTACGTATCGTAGCAATAGTGTTCTTATGATTCTTAAAACACGATATCGTATCTCATTTCTATGTTTCATGGTAAGATATAATATGATTTGCGAAGTGTTATGTATTCCTCGTCTACGATTCAAATGAACGTAAATGCGACACTTCCTTGCAAGGAAATAGCGTTTGCAGATGTCTACGTATCGTAGCAATGGAGTTCTTATGATATTTAAAACGCGATATCGCATCTCATTTCTATGTTTCATGGTAAGATATAATATGATTTGGGAAGTGTTATGTATTCCTCGTCTACACTTCAAAGGAATGTAAATGCGACACTTCCTTGCAAAGAAATAGAGTTTGCAGATGTCTACGTATCGTAGCAATAGATTTCTAATGCTTCTTAAAACGCGATATCGCATCTCATTTCTATGTTTCATGGTAAGATATAATATGATTTGCGAAGTGTCATGTATTCCTCGTCTACACTTCAAACGAATGTAAATGCGATACTTCCTTGCAATTAAATAGCGTTTGCAGATGTCTACGTATCGAAGCAATAGAGTTCAAATGCTTCTTAAAACGAGATATCGCATCTCATTTCTATGTTTTATGGTAAGATATAATATGATTTGCGAAGTGTTATGTATTCCTCGTCTACACTTCAAAGGAATGTAAATGCGACACTTTCTTGCAAAGAAATAGCGTTTGCAGATGTCTACGTATCGTAGCAATAGATTTCTAATGCTTCTTAAAACGCGATATCGCATCTCATTTCTATGTTTCATGGTAAGATATAATATGATTTGCGAAGTGTCATGTATTCCTCGTCTACACTTCAAACGAATGTAAATGCGATACTTCCTTGCCATTAAATAGCGTTTGCAGATGTCTACGTATCGAAGCAATAGAGTTCAAATGCTTCTTAAAACGAGATATTGCATCTCATATCTATGTTTCATGATAAGATATAATATTCATTGCGAAGTGTTATGCATTCCTCGTCTACGATTCAAATGAGTGTAAATGCGACACTTCCTTGCAAGGAAATAGCGTTTGCGGTTGTCTACGTATCGTAGAAATAGAGTTCTTATGATTCTTAAAACGCGATATTGCATTCCATTTCTATGTTTCATGGTAAGATATAATATGATTTGCGAAGTGTTATGTATTCCTCGTCTACACTTCAAATGAATGTGAATGCGACACTTCCTCGCTAGGAAATAGCGTTTTCAGATGTCTACGTATCGTAGCAATAGAGTTCTTATGATTCTTAAAACGCGATATCGCATCTCATTTCTATGTTTTATGGTAAGATATAATATGATTTGCGAAGTGTTATGTATTCCTCGTCTGCACTTCAAATCAATGTAAATGCGACACTTCCTTGCAAAGAAATAGCGTTTGCAGATGTCTACGTATCGTAGCAATAAATATCTAATGCTTCTTAAAACGCGATATCGCATCTCATTTCTATGTTTCATGGTAAGATATAATATGATTTGCGAAGTGTCATGTATTCCTCGTCTACACTTCAAATGAATGTAAATGCGACACTTCCCAGCAAGGAAATAGCGTTTGCAGATGTCTACGTATCGTAGCAATAGATTTCTAATGCTTCTTAAAACGCGATATCGCATCTCATTTCTATGTTTCATGGTAAGATATAATATGATTTGCGAAGTGCCATGTATTCCTCGTCTACACTTCAAATGAATGTAAATGCGACACTTCCTTGTTAGGAAATAGCGTCTGCAGATGTCTAGGTATCGTAGCAATAGAGTTCTTATGATTTCTAAAACGCGATATCGCATCTCATTTCTATGGTTTATGGTAAGATATAATATGATTTGCGAAGTGTCATGTATTCCTCGTCTACACTTCAAATGAATGTAAATGCGACACTTCCTTGCAAAGAAATAGCGTCTGCAGATGTCTACGTATCGTAGCAATGGAGTTCTTATGATTCTTAAAACGCGATATCGCAGCCCATTTCTATGTTTCATGGTAAGATATAATATGATTTGCGAAGTGTTATGTATTCCTCGTCTACACTTCAAATGAATGTGAATGCGACACTTCCTCGCTAGGAAATAGCGTTTGCAGATGTCTACGTATCGTAGCAATAGAGTTCTTATGATTCTTAAAACGCGATATCGCATCTCATTTCTATGTTTTATGGTAAGATATAATATGATTTGCGAAGTGTTATGTATTCCTCGTCTACACTTCAAAGGAATGTAAATGCGACACTTCCTTGCAAAGAAATAGCGTTTGCAGATGTCTACGTATCGTAGCAATAGATTTCTAATGCTTCTTAAAACGCGATATCGCATCTCATTTCTATGTTTCATGGTAAGATATAATATTCATTGCGAAGTGTTATGTATTCCTCGTCTACGATTCAAATGAATGTAAATGCGATACTTCCTTGCAATTAAATAGCGTTTGCAGATGTCTACGTATCGAAGCAATAGTGTTCAAATGCTTCTTAAAACGAGATATTGCATCTCATATCTATGTTTCATGATAAGATATAATATTCATTGCGAAGTGTTATGCATTCCTCGTCTACGATTCAAATGAGTGTAAATGCGACACTTCCTTGCAAGGAAATAGCGTTTGCAGATGTCTACGTATCGTAGCAATAGAGCTCTTATGATTCTTAAAATGCGATATCGAGTCTCATTTCTATGTTTCATGGCAAGAAATAATGTGATTTGCGAAGTGTTATGCATTCCTCGTCTACACTTCAAATGAATGTAAAGGCGACACTTCCTTGCAAGGAAATAGCGTTTGCAGATGTCTACCTGTCGTAGCAATAGAGTTCTAATGCTTCTTAAAACGCGATATTGCATCTCATTTCTATGTTTCATGGTAAGATATAATATGATTTGCGAAGTGTTATGTATTTCTCGTCTACACTTCAAATGAATGTAAATGCGACACTTCCATGCAAGGAAATAGCGTTTGCAGATTTCTACGTATCGTAGCAATAGATTACTAATGCTACTTAAAACGCGATATCGCATCTCATTTCTATGTTTCATGGTAAGATATAATATGATTGGCGAACTCTTATGTATTCCTCGTCTACACTTCAAATGAATGTAAATGCGACACTTCCATGCAAGGAACTAGCGTTTGCAGATTTCTACGTATCGTAGCAATAGATTTCTAATGCTTCTTAAAACGCGATATCGCACCTCAATCCTGTGTTTCATGGTAAGATATAATATGATTTGCGAAGTGTTATGTATTCCTCGTCTACACTTCAAATGAATGTAAATGCGACACTTCCTTGCAAAGAAATAGCGTTTGCAGATGTCTACGTATCGTAGCAATAGATTACTAATGCTACTTAAAACGCGATATCGCATCTCACTTCTATGTTTCATGGTAAGATATTATATGATTTGCGAAGTGTCATGTATTCCTCGTCCACACTTCAAATGAGTATAAATGCGACACTTCTTTGCTAGGAAATAGCGTCTGCAGATGTCTAGGTATCGTAGCAATAGAGTTCAAATGCTTCTTAAAACGAGATATTGCATCTCATATCTATGGTTCATGATAAGATATAATATTCATTGCGAAGTGTTATGCATTCCTCGTATACGATTCAAATGAATGTAAATGCGACGCTTCCTTGCAAGGAAATAGCGTTTGCAGATGTCTACGCATCGTAGCAATAGAGTTCTTATGATTCTTAAAACGCAATACCGCATCTCATTTCTATGTTTCATGGTAAGATATAATATGATTTGCGAAGTGTCATGTATTCCTCGTCTACACTTCAAATGAATGTAAATGCGTCACTTCTTTGCTAGGAAATAGCATCTGCAGATGTCTAGGTATCGTAGCAATAGAGTCCAAATGCTTCTTAAAACGAGATATTGCATCTCATATCTATGTTTCATGATAAGATATAATATTCATTGCGAAGTGTTATGCATTCCTCGTATACGATTCAAATGAATGTAAATGCGACACTTCCATGCAAGGAAATAGCGTTTGCAGATGTCTACGTATCGTAGCAATAGAGCTCTTATGATTCTTAAAATGCGATATCGAGTCTCATTTCTATGTTTCATGGCAAGAAATAATGTGATTTGCGAAGTGTTATGCATTCCTCGTCTACACTTCAAATGAATGTAAAGGCGACACTTCCTTGCAAGGAAATAGCGTTTGCAGATGTCTACCTGTCGTAGCAATAGAGTTCTAATGCTTCTTAAAACGCGATATTGCATCTCATTTCTATGTTTCATGGTAAGATATAATATGATTTGCGAAGTGTTATGTATTTCTCGTCTACACTTCAAATGAACGTAAATGCGACACTTCCATGCAAGGAAATAGCGTTTGCAGATTTCTACGTATCGTAGCAATAGATTACTAATGCTACTTAAAACGCGATATCGCATCTCATTTCTATGTTTCATGGTAAGATATAATATGATTGGCGAACTCTTATGTATTCCTCGTCTACACTTCAAATGAATGTAAATGTGACACTTCTTTGCTAGGAAATAGCGTCTGCAGATTTCTAGGTATCGCAGCAATAGAGTTCAAATGCTTCTTAAAACGAGATATTGCATCTCATATCTATGTATCATGATAAGACATAATATTCATTGCGAAGTGTTATGCATTCCTCGTATACGATTCAATTGAATGTAAATGCGACACTTCCTTGCAAGGAAATAGCGTTTGCAGATGTGTACGCATCGCAGTAATAGAGTTCTTATGATTCTTAAAACGCAATACCGCATCTCATTTCTATGTTTCATGGTAAGATATAATATGATTTGCGAAGTGTTATGTATTCCTCGTCTACACTTCAAATGAATGTAAATGCGACACTTCCTTGCAAAGAAATAGCGTTTGCAGATGTCTACGTATCGTAGCAATAGATTACTAATGCTACTTAAAACGCGATATCGCATCTCACTTCTATGTTTCATGGTAAGATATTATATGATTTGCGAAGTGTCATGTATTCCTCGTCTACACTTCAAATGAGTATAAATGCGACACTTCTTTGCTAGGAAATAGCGTCTGCAGATGTCTAGGTATCGTAGCAATAGAGTTCAAATGCTTCTTAAAACGAGATATTGCATCTCATATCTATGGTTCATGATAAGATATAATATTCATTGCGAAGTGTTATGCATTCCTCGTATACGATTCAAATGAATGTAAATGCGACGCTTCCTTGCAAGGAAATAGCGTTTGCAGATGTCTACGCATCGTAGCAATAGAGTTCTTATGATTCTTAAAACGCAATACCGCATCTCATTTCTATGTTTCATGGTAAGATATAATATGATTTGCGAAGTGTCATGTATTCCTCGTCTACACTTCAAATGAATGTAAATGCGTCACTTCTTTGCTAGGAAATAGCATCTGCAGATGTCTAGGTATCGTAGCAATAGAGTCCAAATGCTTCTTAAAACGAGATATTGCATCTCATATCTATGTTTCATGATAAGATATAATATTCATTGCGAAGTGTTATGCATTCCTCGTATACGATTCAAATGAATGTAAATGCGACACTTCCATGCAAGGAAATAGCGTTTGCAGATTTCTACGTATCGTAGCAATAGGTTTCTAATGCTTCTTAAAACGCGATATCGCATCTCATTTCAATGTTTCATGGTAAGATATAATATGGTTTGCGAAGTGCTATGTATTCCTCGTCTGCACTTCAAATGAATGTAAATGCGACACTTCCTTGCAAAGAAATAGCGTATGCAGATGTCTACGTATCGTAGCAATAGATTACTAATGCTACTTAAAACGCGATATCGCATCTCATTTCTATGTTTCATGGTAAGGTATAATATGATTTGCGAAGTGTTATGTATTCCTCGTCTACACTTCAAATGAATGTAAATGCGACACTTCCTTGCAAGGAAATTGCGTTTGCAGATGTCTACCTATCGTAGCAATAGGGTTCTAATGCTTCATAAAACGCGATATCGCATCTCATTTCTTTGTTTCATGGTAAGATATAATATGATTTGCGAAGTGTTTTGTATTCCTCGTCTACACTTCAAATGAATGTAAATGCGACACTTCCTTGCAAAGAAATAGCGTTTGCAGATGTCTACGTATCGTAGCAATAGATTTCTAATGCTTCTTAAAACGCGATAACGCATCTCATTTCTATGTTTCATGGTAAGATATAATATGATTTGCGAAGTGTTATGTATTCCTCGTATACGATTCAAATGAAGGTAAATGCGACACTTCCTTGCAAGGAAATAGCGTTTGCAGATGTCTACGCATCGTAGCAATAGAGTTCTTATGATTCTTAAAACGCAATACCGCATCTCATTTCTATGTTTCATTGTAAGATATAATATGATTTGCGAAGTGTTATGCATTCCTCGTATACGATTCAAATGAATGTAAATGCGACACTTCCTTGCAAGGAAATAGCGTTTGCAGATGTCTACGCATCGTAACAATAGAGTTCTTATGATTCTTAAAACGTAATACCGCATCTCATTTCTATGTTTCATGGTAAGATATAATATGATTTGCGAAGTGTCATGTATTCCTCGTCTACACTTCAAATGAATGTAAATGCGTCACTTCTTGCTAGGAAATAGCGTCTGCAGATGTCTAGGTATCGTAGCAATAGAGTTCAAATGCTTCTTAAAACGAGATATTGCATCTCATATCTATGTTTCATGATAAGATATAATATTCATTGCGAAGTGTTATGCATTCCTCGTATACGATTCAAATGAATGCAAATGCGACACTTCCTTGCAAGGAAATAGCGTTTGCAGATGTCTACCTATCGTAGCAATAGAGTTCTAGTGCTTCTTAAAACGCGATATTGCATCTCATATCTATGTTTCATGATAAGATATAATATTCATTGCGAAGTGTTATGCATTCCTCGTATACGATTCAAATGAATGTAAATGCGACACTTCCATGCAAGGAAATAGCGTTTGCAGATTTCTACGTATCGTAGCAATAGGTTTCTAATGCTTCTTAAAACGCGATATCGCATCTCATTTCAATGTTTCATGGTAAGATATAATATGATTTGCGAAGTGCTATGTATTCCTCGTCTGCACTTCAAATGAATGTAAATGCGACACTTCCTTGCAAAGAAATAGCGTATGCAGATGTCTACGTATCGTAGCAATAGATTACTAATGCTACTTAAAACGCGATATCGCATCTCATTTCTATGTTTCATGGTAAGGTATAATATGATTTGCGAAGTGTTATGTATTCCTCGTCTACACTTCAAATGAATGTAAATGCGACACTTCCTTGCAAGGAAATTGCGTTTGCAGATGTCTACCTATCGTAGCAATAGGGTTCTAATGCTTCATAAAACGCGATATCGCATCTCATTTCTTTGTTTCATGGTAAGATATAATATGATTTGCGAAGTGTTTTGTATTCCTCGTCTACACTTCAAATGAATGTAAATGCGACACTTCCTTGCAAAGAAATAGCGTTTGCAGATGTCTACGTATCGTAGCAATAGATTTCTAATGCTTCTTAAAACGCGATAACGCATCTCATTTCTATGTTTCATGGTAAGATATAATATGATTTGCGAAGTGTTATGTATTCCTCGTATACGATTCAAATGAAGGTAAATGCGACACTTCCTTGCAAGGAAATAGCGTTTGCAGATGTCTACGCATCGTAGCAATAGAGTTCTTATGATTCTTAAAACGCAATACCGCATCTCATTTCTATGTTTCATTGTAAGATATAATATGATTTGCGAAGTGTTATGCATTCCTCGTATACGATTCAAATGAATGTAAATGCGACACTTCCTTGCAAGGAAATAGCGTTTGCAGATGTCTACGCATCGTAGCAATAGAGTTCTTATGATTCTTAAAACGTAATACCGCATCTCATTTCTATGTTTCATGGTAAGATATAATATGATTTGCGAAGTGTCATGTATTCCTCGTCTACACTTCAAATGAATGTAAATGCGTCACTTCTTTGCTAGGAAATAGCGTCTGCAGATGTCTAGGTATCGTAGCAATAGAGTTCAAATGCTTCTTAAAACGAGATATTGCATCTCATATCTATGTTTCATGATAAGATATAATATTCATTGCGAAGTGTTATGCATTCCTCGTATACGATTCAAATGAATGCAAATGCGACACTTCCTTGCAAGGAAATAGCGTTTGCAGATGTCTACCTATCGTAGCAATAGAGTTCTAGTGCTTCTTAAAACGCGATATTGCATCTCATATCTATGTTTCATGATAAGATATAATATTCATTGAGAAGTGTTATGCATTCCTCGTCTACGATTCAAATGAATGTAAATGCGACACTTCCTTGCCAGGAAATTGCGTTTGCAGATGTCTACGTATCGTAGCAATGGAGTTCTTATGATACTTAAAACACGATATCGTATCTCATTTCTATGTTTCATGGTAAGATATAATATGATTTGCGAAGTGTCATGTATTCCTCGTCTACACTTCAAATGAATGTAAATGCGACACTTCCTTGCTAGGAAATAGCGTCTGCAGATGTCTAGGTATCGTAGTAATAGAGTTCAAATGCTTCTTAAAACTAGATATTGCATTTCATATCTATGTTTCATGATAAGATATAATATTCATTGCGAAGTGTTATGCATTCCTCGTATACGATTCAAATGAATGTAAATGCGACACTTCCTTGCAAAGAAATAGCGTTTGCAGATGTCTGCGTATCGTAGCAATAGATTTCTAATGCTTCTTAAAATGCGATATCGCATCCCATTTCTATGTTTCATGGTAAGATATAATATGATTTGCGAAGTGTCATGTATTCCTCGTCTACACTTCAAACGAATGTAAATGCGATACTTCCTTGCAATTAAATAGAGTTTGCAGATGTCTACGTATCGAAGCAATAGTGTTCAAATGCTTCTTAAAACGAGATATTGCATCTCATATCTATGTTTCATGATAAGATATAATATTCATTGCGAAGTGTTATGCATTCCTCGTCTACGATTCAAATGAGTGTAAATGCGACACTTCCTTGCAAGGAAATAGCGTTTGCAGATGTCTACGTATCGTAGCAATAGAGTTCTTATGATTCTTAAAACGCGATATCGAATCTCATTTCTATGTTTCATGGCAAGAAATAATGTGATTTGCGAAGTGTTATGCATTCCTCGTCTACGATTCAAATGAATGTAAATGCGACACTTCCTTGCAAGGAAATAGCGTTTGCAGATGTCTACCTATCGTAGCAATAGAGTTCTAATGCTTCTTAAAACGCGATATCGCATCTCATTTCTATGATTCATGGTAAGATATAATATGATTTGCGAAGTGTTATGTATTCCTCGTCTACACTTCAAATGAATGTAAATGCGACTCTTCCTTGCAAAGAAATAGCGTTTGCAGATGTCTACGTATCGTAGCAATAGATTTCTAATGCTTCTTAAAACGAGATATCGCATCTCATTTCTATGTTTCATGGTAAGATATAATATGATTTGCGAATTGTTATTTATTCCTCGTCTACACTTCAAATGAATGTAAAGGCGACACTTCCTTGCAAGGAAATAGCGTTTGCAGATGTCAACCCGTCGTAGCAATAGAGTTCTAATGCTTCTTAAAACGCGATATCGCATCTCATTTCTATGTTTCATGCTAAGATATAATATGATTTGCGAAGTGTTATGTATTTCTCGTCTACACTTCAAATGAATGTAAATGCGACACTTCCATGCAAGGCAATAGCGTTTGCAGATTCCTACGTATCGTAGCAATAGATTTCTAATGCATCTTAAAACGCGATATCGCATCTCATTTCAATGTTTCATGGTAAGATATAATATGATTTGCGAAGTGTTATGAATTCCTCGTCTACACTTCAAATGAATGTAAATGCGACACTTCCTTGCAAAGAAGTAGCGTTTGCAGATGTCTACGTATCGTAGCAATAGATTACTAATGCTACTTAAAACGCGATATCGCATCTCATTTCTATGTTTCATGGTAAGATATAATATGATTGGCGAACTCTTATGCATTCCACGTCTACACTTCAAATGAATGTAAATGCGACACTTCTTTGCTAGGAAATAGCGTCTGCAGATGTCTAGGTATCGCAGCAATGGAGTTCGAATGCTTCTTAAAACGAGATATTGCATCTCATATCTATGTTTCATGATAAGATATAATATTCATTGCGAAGTGTTATGCATTCCTCGTATACGATTCAAATGAATGTAAATGCGACACTTCCTTGCTAGGAAATAGCGTCTGCAGATGTCTAGGTATCGTAGCAATAGAGTTCAAATGCGTCTTAAAACGAGATATTGCATCTCATATCTATGTTTCATGAAAAGATATAATATTCATTGCGAAGTGTTATGCATTCCTCGTATACGATTCAAATGATTGTAAATGCGACACTTCCATGCAAGGAAATAGCGTTTGCAGATTTCTACGTATCGTAGTAATAGGTTCCTAATGCTTCTTAAAACGCGATATCGCATCTCATTTCTATGATTCATGGTAAGATATAATATGATTTGCGAAGTGTTATGTATTCCTCGTCTACACTTCAAATGAATGTAAATGCGACTCTTCCTTGCAAAGAAATAGCGTTTGCAGATGTCTACGTATCGTAGCAACAGATTTCTAATGCTTCTTAAAACGAGATATCGCATCTCATTTCTATGTTTCATGGTAAGATATAATATGATTTGCGAATTGTTATTTATTCCTCGTCTACACTTCAAATGAATGTAAAGGCGACACTTCCTTGCAAGGAAATAGCGTTTGCAGATGTCAACCTGTCGTAGCAATAGAGTTCTAATGCTTCTTAAAACGCGATATCGCATCTCATTTCTATGTTTCATGCTAAGATATAATATGATTTGCGAAGTGTTATGTATTTCTCGTCTACACTTCAAATGAATGTAAATGCGACACTTCCATGCAAGGCAATAGCGTTTGCAGATTCCTACGTATCGTAGCAATAGATTTCTAATGCTTCTTAAAACGCGATATCGCGTCTCATTTCTATGTTTAATGGTAAGATATAATATGATTTGCGAAGTGTTATGAATTCCTCGTCTACACTTCAAATGAATGTAAATGCGACACTTCCTTGCAAAGAAATAGCGTTTGCAGATGTCTACGTATCGTAGCAATAGATTACTAATGCTACTTAAAACGCGATATCGCATCTCATTTCTATGTTTCATGGTAAGATATAATATGATTGGCGAACTCTTATGCATTCCACGTCTACACTTCAAATGAATGTAAATGCGACACTTCTTTGCTAGGAAATAGCGTCTGCAGATGTCTAGGTATCGCAGCAATGGAGTTCGAATGCTTCTTAAAACGAGATATTGCATCTCATATCTATGTTTCATGATAAGATATAATATTCATTGCGAAGTGTTATGCATTCCTCGTATACGATTCAAATGAATGTAAATGCGACACTTCCTTGCTAGGAAATAGCGTCTGCAGATGTCTAGGTATCGTAGCAATAGAGTTCAAATGCGTCTTAAAACGAGATATTGCATCTCATATCTATGTTTCATGAAAAGATATAATATTCATTGCGAAGTGTTATGCATTCCTCGTATACGATTCAAATGATTGTAAATGCGACACTTCCATGCAAGGAAATAGCGTTTGCAGATTTCTACGTATCGTAGTAATAGGTTCCTAATGCTTCTTAAAACGCGATATCGCATCTCATTTCTATGATTCATGGTAAGATATAATATGATTTGCGAAGTGTTATGTATTCCTCGTCTACACTTCAAATGAATGTAAATGCGACTCTTCCTTGCAAAGAAATAGCGTTTGCAGATGTCTACGTATCGTAGCAACAGATTTCTAATGCTTCTTAAAACGAGATATCGCATCTCATTTCTATGTTTCATGGTAAGATATAATATGATTTGCGAATTGATATTTATTCCTCGTCTACACTTCAAATGAATGTAAAGGCGACACTTCCTTGCAAGGAAATAGCGTTTGCAGATGTCAACCTGTCGTAGCAATAGAGTTCTAATGCTTCTTAAAACGCGATATCGCATCTCATTTCTATGTTTCATGCTAAGATATAATATGATTTGCGAAGTGTTATGTATTTCTCGTCTACACTTCAAATGAATGTAAATGCGACACTTCCATGCAAGGCAATAGCGTTTGCAGATTCCTACGTATCGTAGCAATAGATTTCTAATGCTTCTTAAAACGCGATATCGCGTCTCATTTCTATGTTTCATGGTAAGATATAATATGATTTGCGAAGTGTTATGAATTCCTCGTCTACACTTCAAATGAATGTAAATGCGACACTTCCTTGCAAAGAAATAGCGTTTGCAGATGTCTACGTATCGTAGCAATAGATTACTAATGCTACTTAAAACGCGATATCGCATCTCATTTCTATGTTTCATGGTAAGATATAATATGATTGGCGAACTCTTATGCATTCCACGTCTACACTTCAAATGAATGTAAATGCGACACTTCTTTGCTAGGAAATAGCGTCTGCAGATGTCTAGGTATCGCAGCAATGGAGTTCGAATGCTTCTTAAAACGAGATATTGCATCTCATATCTATGTTTCATGATAAGATATAATATTCATTGCGAAGTGTTATGCATTCCTCGTACACGATTCAAATGAATGTAAATGCGACACTTCCTTGCAAGGAAAATGGCGTTTGCAGATGTCTACGCATCGTAGCAATAGTGTTCTTATGATTCTTAAAACGCAATACCGCATCTCATTTCTATGTTTCATGGTAAGATATAATATGATCTGCGAAGTGTTATGTATTCCTCGTCTACACTTCAAATGAATGTAAATGCGACACTTCCATGCAAGGAAATAGCGTTTGCAGATTTCTACGTATCGTAGCAATAGATTTCTAATGCTTCTTAAAACGCGATATCGCATCTCATTTCTATGTTTCATGGTAAGATATAATATGATTTGCGAAGTGTTATGTATTCCTCGTCTACACTTCAAATGAATGTAAATGCGACACTTCCTTGCAAAGAAATAGCATTTGCAGATGTCTACGTATCGTAGCAATAGATTACTAATGCTACTTAAAACGCGATATCGCATCTCATTTCTATGTTTCATGGTAAGATATTATATGATTTGCGAAGTGTCATGTATTCCTCGTCTACACTTCAAATGAATGTAAATGCGTCACTTCCTTGCTAGGAAATAGCGTCTGCAGATGTCTAGGTATCGTAGCAATAGAGTTCAAATGCTTCTTAAAACGAGATATTGCATCTCATATCTATGTTTCATGATAAGATATAATATTCATTGCGAAGTGTTATGCATTCCTCGTATACGATTCAAATGAATGTAAATGCGACACTTCCTTGCTAGGAAATAGCGTCTGCAGATGTCTAGGTATCGTAGCAATAGAGTTCAAATGCGTCTTAAAACGAGATATTGCATCTCATATCTATGTTTCATGATAAGATATAATATTCATTGCGAAGTGTTATGCATTCCTCGTATACGATTCAAATGAATGTAAATGCAACATGTCCTTGCAAGGAAATAGCGTTTGCAGATGTCTACCTATCGTAGCAATAGGGTTCTAATGCTTCTTAGAATGCGATATCGCATCTCATTTCTTTGTTTCATGGTAAGATATAATATGATTTGCGAAGTGTTTTGTATTCCTCGTCTACACTTCAAATGAACGTAAATGCAGCACTTCCTTGCAAGGAAATAGCGTTTGCAGATGTCTACCTATCGTAGCAATAGATTACTAATGCTACTTAAAACGCGATATCGCATCTCATTTCTATGTTTCATGGTAGGATATAATATGATTGGCGAACTCTTATGCATTCCACGTCTACACTTCAAATGAATGTAAATGCGACACTTCTTTGCTAGGAAATGGCGTCTGCAGATGTCTAGGTATCGCAGCAATGGAGTTCGAATGCTTCTTAAAACGAGATATTGCATCTCATATCTATGTTTCATGATAAGATATAATATTCATTGCGAAGTGTTATGCATTCCTCGTACACGATTCAAATGAATGTAAATGCGACACTTCCTTGCAAGGAAATAGCGTTTGCAGATGTCTACGCATCGTAGCAATAGTGTTCTTATGATTCTTAAAACGCAATACCGCATCTCATTTCAATGTTTCATGGTAAGATATAATATGATTTGCGAAGTGTTATGTATTCCTAGTCTACACTTCAAATGAATGTAAATGCGACACTTCCATGCAAGGAAATAGCGTTTACAGATTTCTACGTATCGTAGCAATAGATTTCTAATGCTTCTTAGAACGCGATATCGCATCTCATTTCTTTGTTTCATGGTAAGATATAATATGATTTGCGAAGTGTTTTGTATTCCTCGTCCACACTTCAAATGAATGTAAATGCGACACTTCCTTGCAAAGAAATAGCGTTTGCAGATGTCTACGTATCGTAGCAATAGATTTCTAATGCTTCTTAAAACGCGATATCGCATCTCATTTCTATGTTTCATGGTAAGATATAATATGATTTGCGAAGTGTTATGTATTCCTCGTATACGATTCAAATGAATGTAAATGCGACACTTCCTTGCTAGGAAATAGCGTCTGCAGATGTCTAGGTATCGTAGCAATAGATTTCAAATGCGTCTTAAAACGAGATATTGCATCTCATATCTATGTTTCATGATAAGATATAATATTCATTGCGAAGTGTTATGCATTCCTCGTATACGATTCAAATGAATGTAAATGCGACACTTCCATGCAAGGAAATAGCGTTTGCAGATGTCTACGTATCGTAGCAATAGATTTCTAATGCTTCTTAAAACGAGATATCGCATCTCATTTCTATGTTTCATGGTAAGATATAATATGATTTGCGAATTGTTATTTATTCCTCGTCTACACTTCAAATGAATGTAAAGGCGACACTTCCTTGCAAGGAAATAGCGTTTGCAGATGTCAACCTGTCGTAGCAATAGAGTTCTAATGCTTCTTAAAACGCGATATCGCATCTCATTTCTATGTTTCATGCTAAGATATAATATGATTTGCGAAGTGTTATGTATTTCTCGTCTACACTTCAAATGAATGTAAATGCGACACTTCCATGCAAGGCAATAGCGTTTGCAGATTCCTACGTATCGTAGCAATAGATTTCTAATGCATCTTAAAACGCGATATCGCATCTCATTTCTATGTTTCATGGTAAGATATAATATGATTTGCGAAGTGTTATGAATTCCTCGTCTACACTTCAAATGAATGTAAATGCGACACTTCCTTGCAAAGAAGTAGCGTTTGCAGATGTCTACGTATCGTAGCAATAGATTACTAATGCTACTTAAAACGCGATATCGCATCTCATTTCTATGTTTCATGGTAAGATATAATATGATTGGCGAACTCTTATGCATTCCACGTCTACACTTCAAATGAATGTAAATGCGACACTTCTTTGCTAGGAAATAGCGTCTGCAGATGTCTAGGTATCGCAGCAATGGAGTTCGAATGCTTCTTAAAACGAGATATTGCATCTCATATCTATGTTTCATGATAAGATATAATATTCATTGCGAAGTGTTATGCATTCCTCGTATACGATTCAAATGAATGTAAATGCGACACTTCCTTGCTAGGAAATAGCGTCTGCAGATGTCTAGGTATCGTAGCAATAGAGTTCAAATGCGTCTTAAAACGAGATATTGCATCCCATATCTATGTTTCATGATAAGATATAATATTCATTGCGAAGTGTTATGCATTCCTCGTATACGATTCAAATGATTGTAAATGCGACACTTCCATGCAAGGAAATAGCGTTTGCAGATTTCTACGTATCGTAGTAATAGGTTCCTAATGCTTCTTAAAACGCGATATCGCATCTCATTTCTATGATTCATGGTAAGATATAATATGATTTGCGAAGTGTTATGTATTCCTCGTCTACACTTCAAATGAATGTAAATGCGACTCTTCCTTGCAAAGAAATAGCGTTTGCAGATGTCTACGTATCGTAGCAACAGATTTCTAATGCTTCTTAAAACGAGATATCGCATCTCATTTCTATGTTTCATGGTAAGATATAATATGATTTGCGAATTGTTATTTATTCCTCGTCTACACTTCAAATGAATGTAAAGGCGACACTTCCTTGCAAGGAAATAGCGTTTGCAGATGTCAACCTGTCGTAGCAATAGAGTTCTAATGCTTCTTAAAACGCGATATCGCATCTCATTTCTATGTTTCATGCTAAGATATAATATGATTTGCGAAGTGTTATGTATTTCTCGTCTACACTTCAAATGAATGTAAATGCGACACTTCCATGCAAGGCAATAGCGTTTGCAGATTCCTACGTATCGTAGCAATAGATTTCGAATGCTTCTTAAAACGCGATATCGCGTCTCATTTCTATGTTTCATGGTAAGATATAATATGATTTGCGAAGTGTTATGAATTCCTCGTCTACACTTCAAATGAATGTAAATGCGACACTTCCTTGCAAAGAAATAGCGTTTGCAGATGTCTACGTATCGTAGCAATAGATTACTAATGCTACTTAAAACGCGATATCGCATCTCATTTCTATGTTTCATGGTAAGATATAATATGATTGGCGAACTCTTATGCATTCCACGTCTACACTTCAAATGAATGTAAATGCGACACTTCTTTGCTAGGAAATAGCGTCTGCAGATGTCTAGGTATCGCAGCAATGGAGTTCGAATGCTTCTTAAAACGAGATATTGCATCTCATATCTATGTTTCATGATAAGATATAATATTCATTGCGAAGTGTTATGCATTCCTCGTACACGATTCAAATGAATGTAAATGCGACACTTCCTTGCAAGGAAAATGGCGTTTGCAGATGTCTACGCATCGTAGCAATAGTGTTCTTATGATTCTTAAAACGCAATACCGCATCTCATTTCTATGTTTCATGGTAAGATATAATATGATCTGCGAAGTGTTATGTATTCCTCGTCTACACTTCAAATGAATGTAAATGCGACACTTCCATGCAAGGAAATAGCGTTTGCAGATTTCTACGTATCGTAGCAATAGATTTCTAATGCTTCTTAAAACGCGATATCGCACCTCATTTCTATGTTTCATGGTAAGATATAATATGATTTGCGAAGTGTTATGTATTCCTCGTCTACACTTCAAATGAATGTAAATGCGACACTTCCTTGCAAAGAAATAGCATTTGCAGATGTCTACGTATCGTAGCAATAGATTACTAATGCTACTTAAAACGCGATATCGCATCTCATTTCTATGTTTCATGGTAAGATATTATATGATTTGCGAAGTGTCATGTATTCCTCGTCTACACTTCAAATGAATGTAAATGCGTCACTTCCTTGCTAGGAAATAGCGTCTGCAGATGTCTAGGTATCGTAGCAATAGAGTTCAAATGCTTCTTAAAACGAGATATTGCATCTCATATCTATGTTTCATGATAAGATATAATATTCATTGCGAAGTGTTATGCATTCCTCGTATACGATTCAAATGAATGTAAATGCGACACTTCCTTGCTAGGAAATAGCGTCTGCAGATGTCTAGGTATCGTAGCAATAGAGTTCAAATGCGTCTTAAAACGAGATATTGCATCTCATATCTATGTTTCATGATAAGATATAATATTCATTGCGAAGTGTTATGCATTCCTCGTATACGATTCAAATGAATGTAAATGCAACATGTCCTTGCAAGGAAATAGCGTTTGCAGATGTCTACCTATCGTAGCAATAGGGTTCTAATGCTTCTTAGAACGCGATATCGCATCTCATTTCTTTGTTTCATGGTAAGATATAATATGATTTGCGAAGTGTTTTGTATTCCTCGTCTACACTTCAAATGAACGTAAATGCAACACTTCCTTGCAAGGAAATAGCGTTTGCAGATGTCTACCTATCGTAGCAATAGATTACTAATGCTACTTAAAACGCGATATCGCATCTCATTTCTATGTTTCATGGTAGGATATAATATGATTGGCGAACTCTTATGCATTCCACGTCTACACTTCAAATGAATGTAAATGCGACACTTCTTTGCTAGGAAATAGCGTCTGCAGATGTCTAGGTATCGCAGCAATGGAGTTCGAATGCTTCTTAAAACGAGATATTGCATCTCATATCTATGTTTCATGATAAGATATAATATTCATTGCGAAGTGTTATGCATTCCTCGTACACGATTCAAATGAATGTAAATGCGACACTTCCTTGCAAGGAAATAGCTTTTGCAGATGTCTACGCATCGTAGCAATAGTGTTCTTATGATTCTTAAAACGCAATACCGCATCTCATTTCAATGTTTCATGGTAAGATATAATATGATTTGCGAAGTGTTATGTATTCCTAGTCTACACTTCAAATGAATGTAAATGCGACACTTCCATGCAAGGAAATAGCGTTTACAGATTTCTACGTATCGTAGCAATAGGGTTCTAATGCTTCTTAGAACGCGATATCGCATCTCATTTCTTTGTTTCATGGTAAGATATAATATGATTTGCGAAGTGTTTTGTATTCCTCGTCCACACTTCAAATGAATGTAAATGCGACACTTCCTTGCAAAGAAATAGCGTTTGCAGATGTCTACGTATCGTAGCAATAGATTTCTAATGCTTCTTAAAACGCGATATCGCATCTCATTTCTATGTTTCATGGTAAGATATAATATGATTTGCGAAGTGTTATGTATTCCTCGTATACGATTCAAATGAATGTAAATGCGACACTTCCTTGCTAGGAAATAGCGTCTGCAGATGTCTAGGTATCGTAGCAATAGAGTTCAAATGCGTCTTAAAACGAGATATTGCATCTCATATCTATGTTTCATGATAAGATATAATATTCATTGCGAAGTGTTATGCATTCCTCGTATACGATTCAAATGAATGTAAATGCGACACTTCCATGCAAGGAAATAGCGTTTGCAGATTTCTACGTATCGTAGTAATAGGTTTCTAATGCTTCTTAAAACGCGATATCGCATCTCATTTCTATGTTTCATGGTGAGATATAATATGATTTGCGAAGTGTTATGTATTCCTCGTCTACACTTCAAATGAATGTAAATGCGACACTTCCTTGCAAAGAAATAGCGTTTGCAGATGTCTACGTATCGTAGCAATAGATTACTAATGCTACTTAAAACGCGATATCGCATCTCATTTCTATGTTTCATGGTAAGATATAATATGATTTGCGAAGTGTTATGCATTCCTCGTATACGATTCAAATGAATGTAAATGCGACACTTCCTTGCAAGGAAATAGCGTTTGCAGATGTCTACGCATCGTAGCAATAGAGTTCTTATGATTCTTAAAACGCAATACCGCATCTCATTTCTATGTTTCATGGTAAGATATAATATGATTGACGAAGTGTCATGTATTCCTCGTCTACACTTCAAATGAATGTAAATGCGACACTTCCATGCAAGGAAATAGCGTTTGCAGATTTCTACGTATCGTAGTAATAGGTTTCTAATGCTTCTTAAAACGCGATATCGCATCTCATTTCTATGTTTCATGGTGAGATATAATATGATTTGCGAAGTGTTATGTATTCCTCGTCTACACTTCAAATGAATGTAAATGCGACACATCCTCGCAAGGAAATAGCGTTTGCAGATGTCTACCTATCGTAGCAATAGGGTTCTAATGCTTCTTAAAACACGATATCGCATCTCATTTCTTTGTTTCATGGTAAGATATAATATGATTTACGAAGTGTTTTGTATTCCTCGTCTACACTTCAAATGAATGTAAATGCGACACTTCCCTGCAAAGAAATTGCGTTTGCAGATGTCTACGTATCGTAGCAATAGATTTCTAATGCTTCTTAAAACGCGATATAGCATCTCATTTCCATGTTCCATGGTAAGATATAATATGATTTGCGAAGTGTCATGTTTTCCTCGTCTACATTTCAAATGAATGTAAATGCGACACGTCCTTGCAAGGAAATAGCGTTTGCAGATGTCTACCTATCGTAGCAATAGGGTTCTGGTGCTTCTTAAAACGCGATATCGCATCTCATTTCTATGTTTCATGGTAAGGTATAATATGATTTGCGAAGTGTTATGTATTCCTCGTCTACACTTCAAATGAATGTAAATGCAACGCTTCCTTGCAAAGAAATAGCGTTTGCAGATGTCTACGTATCGTAGCAATAGAATTCTTATGATTCTTAAAACGCGATATCGCATCTCATTTCTATGGTTCATGGTATGATATAATATGATTTGCGAAGTGTTATGTATTCCTCGTCTACACTTCAAATGAATGTAAATGCGACACTTCCTTGCTAGGAAATAGCGTCTGCAGATGTCTAGGTATCGTAGCGATAGTGTTCTAATGCTTCTTAAAACGCGATATCGCATCTCATTTCAATGTTTCATTGTAAGATATAATTTGATTTGCGAAGTGTTATGTATTCCTCGTCTGCACTTCAAATGAATGTAAATGCGACACTTCCTTACTAGGAAATAGCGTCTGCAGATGTCTAGGTATCGTAGCAATAGAGTTCAAATGCTTCCTAAAACGAGATATTGCATCTCATATCTATGTTTAAAGATAAGATATAATATTCATTGCGAAGTGTTATGTATTCCTCGTCTACGATTCAAATGAATGTAAATGCGACACTTCCTTGCAAGGAAATAGCGTTTGCAGATGTCTACGTATCGTAGCAATAGAGTTCTTATGATTCTTAAAACGCGATACCGCATCTCATTTCTATGCTTCATGGTAAGATACAATATGATTTGCGAAGTGTCATGTATTCCTCGTCTACACTTCAAATGAATGTAAATACGACACTTCATTGCTAGGAAATAGCGTCTGCAGATGTCTAGGTATCGTAGCAATAGAGTTCTTATGATTCTTAAAACGCGATATCGCAACTCATTTCTATGGCTCATGGTAAGATATAATATGATTTGCGAAGTGTTATGTATTCCTCGTCTACACTTCAAATGAAAGTAAATGCGACACTTCCTTGCAAGGAAATAGCGTTTGCAGATGTCTACGTATCGTAGCAATGGAGTTCTTATGATTCTTAAAACGCGGTATCGATCTCAATTCTATGTTTCATGGTAAGATATAATATGATTTGCGAAGTGTTGTGGATTCCTCGTCTACACTTCAAATGAATGTAAATGCAACACTTCCTTGCAAAGAAATAGCGTTTGCAGATGTCTACGTATCGTAGAAATAGGTTTCTAATGCTTCTTAAAACGCGATATCGCAACTCATTTCTATGTTTCATGGTATGATATAATATGATTTGCGAAGTGTTATGTATTCCTCGTCTACACTTCATATGAATGTAAAAGCGACACTTCCTTGCAAGGAAATAGCGTTGCAAATGTCTACCTATCGTAGCAATAGAGTTCTTATGATTCTTAAAACGCGATATCGCAACTCATTTCTATGTTTCATGGTAAGATATAATTTGATTTGCGAAGTGTTATGTATTCCTAGTCTGCACTACAAATGAATGTAAATGCGACACTTCCTTACTAGGAAATAGCGTCTGCAGATGTCTAGGTATCGTAGCAATAGAGTTCAAATGCTTCCTAAAACGAGATATTGCATCTCATATCTATGTTTAATGATAAGATATAACATTCATTGCGAAGTGTTATGCATTCCTCGTCTACGATTCAAATGAATGTAAATGCGACACTTCCTTGCAAGGAAATAGCGTCTGCAGATGTCTAGGTATCGTAGCGATAGTGTTCTAATCTTCTTAAAACGCGATATCGCATCTCATTTCTACGTTTCATGGTAAGATATAATATGATTCGCGAAGTGTTATGCATTCCTCGTATACGATTCAAATGAATGTAAATGCGACACTTCCTTGCAAGGAATTAGCGTTTGCCGATGTCTGCGTATCGTAGCAATAGGTTTCTAATGCTTCTTAAAACGCGATATCGCATCTCATTTCTATGTTTCATGGTAAGATATAATATGATTTGCGAAGTGTTATGTATTCCTCGTCTACACTTCAAATGAATGTAAATGCGACACTTCCTTGCAAGGAAATAGCGTTTGCAGATGCCTACCTATCGTAGCAATAGGGTTCTAATGCTTCTTAAATCGCGATATCGCATCTCATTTCTATGTTTCATGGTAAGATATAATATGATTTGCGAAGTGTCATGTATTCCTCGTCTACACTTCAAATGAATGTAAATACGACACTTCATTGCTAGGAAATAGCGTCTGCAGATGTCTAGGTATCGTAGCAATAGAGTTCTTATGATTCTTATAACGCGATATCGCAACTCATTTCTATGGTTCATGGTAAGATATAATATGATTTGCGAAGTGTTATGTATTCCTCGTCTACACTTCAAATGAAAGTAAATGCGACACTTCCTTGCAAGGAAATAGCGTTTGCAGATGTCTACGTATCGTAGCAATGGAGTTCTTATGATTCTTAAAACGCGGTATCGATCTCAATTCTATGTTTCATGGTAAGATATAATATGATTTGCGAAGTGTTGTGGATTCCTCGTCTACACTTCAAATGAATGTAAATGCAACACTTCCTTGCAAAGAAATAGCGTTTGCAGATGTCTACGTATCGTAGAAATAGATTTCTAATGCTTCTTAAAACGCGATATCGCATCTCTTTTCTATGTTTCATGGTAGGATATAATATGAATTGCGAAGTGTCATGTATTCCTCGTCTACACTTCAAATGAATGTAAATGCGACACTTCCTTGCAAGGAAATAGCGTTTGCAGATGTCTACGTATCGTAGCAATAGAGTTTTTATGATTCTTAAAACGCGATCTCGCATCTCATTTCTATGTTTCATGGTAAGATATAATATGATTTGCGAAGTGTTATGTATTCCTCGCCTACACTTCAAATGAATGTAAATGCGACACTTCCTTGCAAGGAAATAACGTTTGCAGATGTCTACGTATCGTAGCAATGGAGTTCTTATGATTCATAAAACGCGATATCGATATCAATTCTATGTTTCATGGTAAGATATAATATGATTTGCGAAGTGTTATGTATTCCTCGTCTAAACTTCAAATGAATATAAATGCGACACTTCCTTGCAAGGAAATAGCGTTTGCAGATGTCTACCTATCGTAGCAATAGCGTTCTAATGCTTCTTAAAACGCGATATCGCACCTCATTTCTATGTTTCATGGTAAGATATAATATGATTTGCGAAGTGTTATGTATTCCTCGTCTACACTTCAAATGGATGTAAATGCGACACTTCCTTGCAAGGAAATAGCGTCTGCAGATGTCTAGGTATCGTAGCGATAGTGTTCTAATGCTTCTTAAAACGCGATATCGCATCTCATTTCTATGTTTCATGGTAAGATATAATATGATTCGCGAAGTGTTATGCATTCCTCGTATACGATTCAAATGAATGTAAATGCGACACTTCCTTGCAAGGAATTAGCGTTTGCAGATGTCTACGTATCGTAGCAATAGATTTCTAATGCTTCTTAAAACGCGATATCGCATCTCATTTCTATGTTTCATGGTAAGATATAATATGATTTGCGAAGTGTTGTGGATTCCTCGTCTACACTTCAAATGAATGTAAATGCGACACTTCCTTGCAAGGAAATAGCGTTTGCAGATGCCTACCTATCGTAGCAATAGGGTTCTAATGCTTCTTAAAACGCGATATCGCATCTCATTTCTATGTTTCATGGTAAGATATAATATGATTTGCGAAGTGTTATGTATTCCTCGTCTACACTTCAAATGAATGTAAATGCAACGCTTCCTTGCAAAGAAATAGCGTTTGCAGATGTCTACGTATCGTAGTAATAGAGTTCTTATGATTCTTAAAACGCGATACCGCATCTCATTTCTATGTTTCATGGTATGATATAATATGATTTGCGAAGTATCATGTATTCCTCGTCTACACTTCAAATGAATGTAAATGCGACACTTCCTTGCTAGGAAGTAGCGTCTGCAGATGACTAGGTATCGTAGCAATAGAGTTCAAATGCTTCTTAAAACGAGATATTGCATCTCATATCTATGCTTCATGATAAGATATAATATTCATTGCGAAGCGTTATGCATTCCTCGTCTACGATTCAAATGAATGTAAATGCGACACTTCCTTGCAAGGAAATAGCGTTTGCAGATGTCTACGTATCGTAGCAATGGAGTTCTTATGATTCTTAAAACGCGATATCGATCTCAATTTTATGTTTCATGGTAAGATATAATATGATTTGCGAAGTGTTATGTATTCCTCGTCTACACTTCAAATGATTATAAATGCGACACTTCCTTGCAAGGAAATAGCGTTTGCAGATTCCTACCTATCGTAGCAATAGGGTTCTAATGCTTCTTAAAACGCGATATCGCATCTCATTTCTATGTTTCATGGTAAGATATAATATGATTTGCGAAGTGTTATGTATTCCTCGTCTACACTTCAAATGAATGTAAATGCAACGCTTCCTTGCAAAGAAATAGCGTTTGCAGATGTCTACGTCTCGTAGCAATAGAGTTCTTATGATTCTTAAAACGCGATATTGCAACTCATTTCTATAGTTCATGGTAAGATATAATATGATTTGCGAAGTGTTATGTATTCCTCGTCTACACTTCAAATGAAAGTAAATGCGACACTTCCTTGCAAGGAAATAGCGTTTGCAGATGTCTACGTATCGTAGCAATGGAGTTCTTATGATTCTTAAAACGCGGTATCGATCTCAATTCTATGTTTCATGGTAAGATATAATATGATTTGCGAAGTGTTATGTATTCCTCGTCTACACTTCAAATGAATGTAAATGCGACACTTCCTTGCAAGGAAATAGCGTTTTCAGATATCTACCTATCGTAGCAATAGGGTTCTAATGCTTCTTAAAACGCGATATCGCATCTCATTTCTATGTTTCATGGTAAGATATAATATGATTTGCGAAGTGCTATGTATTCCTCGTCTACGCTTCAAATGAGTGTAAATGCGACACTTCCTTGCAAGGAAATAGCGTTTCCAGATGTCTACGTATCGTAGCAACAGATTTCTAATGCTTCTTAAAACGCGATATCGCATCTCATATCTACGTTTCATGGTAAGATATAATATGATTTGCGAAGTGTTATGTATTCCTCGTCTACACTTCAAATGAATGTAAATGCGACACTTCCTTGCAAAGAAATAGCGTTTGCAGATGTCTACGTATCGTAGCAATGGAGTTCTTATGATTCTTAAAACGCGGTATCGATCTCAATTCTATGTTTCATGGTAAGATATAATATGATTTGCGAAGTGTTATGTATTCCTCGTCTACGCTTCAAATGAATGTAAATGCGACACTTCCTTGCAAGGAAATAGCGTTTCCAGATGTCTACGTATCGTAGCAACAGATTTCTAATGCTTCTTAAAACGCGATATCGCATCTCATATCTACGTTTCATGGTAAGGTATAATATGATTTGCGAAGTGTTATGTATTCCTCGTCTGCACTTCAAATGAATGTAAATGCGACACTTCCTTGCAAGGAAATGGCGTATGCAGATGTCTACCTATCGTAGCAATGGGGTTCTAATGCTTCTTAAAACGCGATATCGCATCTCATTTCTATGTTTCATGGTAAGATATAATATGATTTGCGAAGTGTTATGTATTCCTCGTCTACACTTCAAATGAATGTAAATGCGACACTTCCTTGCAAAGAAATAGCGTTTGCAGATGTCTACGTATCGTAGCAATGGAGTTCTAATGCTTCTTAAAACGCGATATCGCATCTCATTTCTATGTTTCATGGTAGGATCTAACGTAATTTGCGAAGTTTTATGTATTCCTCGTCTACGATTCAAATGAATGTAAATGCGACACTTCCTTGCAAAGAAATAGCGTTTGCAGATATCTACCTATCGTAGCAATAGGGTTCTAATGCTTCTTAAAACGCGATATCGCATCTCATTTCTATGTTTCATGGTAAGATATAATATGATTTGCGAAGTGTTATGTATTCCTCGTCTACACTTCAAATGAATGTAAATGAAACGCTTCCTTGCAAAGAAATTGCGATTGCAGATGCCTACGTCTCGTAGCAACAGATTTCTAATGCTTCTTAAAACGCGATATCGCATCTCATATCTACGTTTCATGGTAAGATATAATATGATTTGCGAAGTGTTATGTATTCCTCGTCTACACTTCAAATGAATGTAAATGCGACACTTCCTTGCAAAGAAATAGCGTTTGCAGATGTCTACGTATCGTAGCAATGGAGTTCTTATGATTCTTAAAACGCGGTATCGATCTCAATCCTATGTTTCATGGTAAGATATAATATGATTTGCGAAGTGTTATGTATTCCTCGTCTACACTTCAAATGAATGTAAATGCGACACTTCCTTGCAAGGAAATAGCGTATGCAGATGTCTACGTATCGTAGCAATAGATTTCTAATGCTTCTTAAAACGCGATATCGCATCTCATTTCTATGTTTCATGGTAGGATATAATGTAATTTGCGAAGTTTTATGTATTCCTCGTCTACGATTCAAGTGAATGTAAATGCGACACTTCCTTGCAAAGAAATAGCGTTTGCAGATATCTACCTATCGTAGCAATAGGGTTCTAATGCTTCTTAAAACGCGATATCGCATCTCATTTCTATGTTTCATGGTAAGATATAATATGATTTGCGAAGTGTTATGTATTCCTCGTCTACACTTCAAATGAATGTAAATGCGACACTTCCTTGCAAAGAAATAGCGTTTGCAGATGTCTACGTATCGTAGCAATGGAGTTCTTATGATTCTTAAAACGCGGTATCGATCTCAATACTATGTTTCATGGTAAGATATAATATGATTTGCGAAGTGTTATGTATTCCTCGTCTACACTGCAAATGAATGTAAATGCGACACTTCCTTGCAAGGAAATAGCGTTTCCAGATGTCTACGTATCGTAGCAATAGATTTCTAATGCTTCTTAAAACGCGATATCGCATCTCATATCTATGATTCATGGTAAGATATAATATGATTTGCGAAGTGTTATGTATTCCTCGTCTACACTTCAAATGAATGTAAATGAAACGCTTCCTCGCAAAGAAATAGCGATTGCAGATGTCTACGTCTCGTAGCAATAGAGTTCTTATGATTCTTAAAACGCGATATCGCAACTCATTTCCATGGTTCATGGTAAGATATAATATGATTTGCGAAGTGTTATGTATTCCTCGTCTGCACTTCAAATGAAAGTAAATGCGACACTTCCTTGCAAGGAAATAGCGTTTGCCGATGTCTACGTATCGTAGCAATGGAGCTCTTATGATTCTTAAAACGCGGTATCGATCTCAATTCTATGTTTCATGGTAAGATATAATATGATTTGCGAAGTGTTATGTATTCCTCGTCTACACTTCAAATGAATGTGAATGCCACACTTCCCTGCTAGCAAATAGCATTTCCAGATGTCTAGGTATCGAGGAAATAGAGTTCTAATGCTTCTCAAAACGTGATATCGCATCTTATTTCTATGTTTCATGATAAGATATCATATTCATTGCGAAGTGTTACGTATGCCTCGTCTACACTTCAAAAGAATGTAACTGCCACACTTGCTCGCTAGGATATAGCGTTTCTTGATATCCACGTATAGAAGCAATAGAGCTGTAATGGTTCTTAAATTGCGATATCGCATCTCAGATATTTGTTTCTCGATGAGATAGAATATTCATTGCGAAGTGTTATGTAAACCTCGTCTAGACTGTAAAAGAATGTAAATGCCACACATCCTTGCTAGGAAATGCGTTTCCAGACGTCTACGTATCGAATCAATAAAGTTCCAATGCTTCCTATAACGCCACGTTATGTATACCTCGTCTACAATACCAAAGATTGCGAATACCACACTTCCTTCTTAGGAAATAACGTTTCCAGATGTCTGCGTATCCAAGCAATAGAGTTCTAATGCTGCTTAAAATGTGATATGGCATCTCATGTCTACGTATCATGATAAGATGCAATATTCTTTGCGAAGAGCTATGTGGACCTCGTATACACTTCAAAAAAATGTGAAGGCCACACATCCTTGCTAGGAAATAGTGTTCTCTGATGTCTACGTACCCAAGCAATAGGGTTCCACTGCTTCTTGAAACGCGATATCGCATCTCATTTCTGGGTTTCAATATAAGCTATAATATTCATTGGGAAGTGTTATGTATACCTCGACTACACATCTAAACAATGTAAACGCCACGCTTCCTTGCTAGGAAATAGCGTTCTCTGATGTCTACGTATCGAAGCAATAGAGTTCTAATGCTTCCTAGAACGCGATATCGCATCTCATGTATGTTTCATGATGAGATATAATATTCATTGCGAAGTGTTATGTATACCTTGTCTAGACTTTAAAAGAATGTAAATGCCACACTTCCTTGCGACGGAATAGCGTTTCTAGATGTCTACGCATCGAAGCAATAGATTTCTAACTCTTTATAAAACGCGATATCGCATATCAGTTCTGTGTCACATGATAAGATGTAATTTCAATGCATCGCGTTATGTATATCTCCTCTACACTTCAAATGAATGTAAATGCATCACTTCCTTGCTACGGAATATCGTTTCTATATCTGAAGGTTTAGAAGCAATAGAGTTCTAATGCTTCGTAAAACGCGGCTGCGCATCTTACTTCTATATTTCATGATAAGATGTAATATTCATGGCATCGCATTATGTTTATCTGCTTCTGCACATTAATTGAGTGTAAACCCTACAATTTCTTGCCCGGGGATAGCGTTTCTAGATGTCCAGGTGCCGAAGCATTTAATTTGTCATGCTTCATGCACCGCAATATCATATAAACCGCATTTCATATAAACAGTTCAAAGTAAGTTTAAGGTTGTAAAGCTCTATGCATCGCATTATGCTTATCTGCTCTGTGCTTTATAATGCTCTGGGATGTGAGAAGGCCCTCAACCATCCTTAACCCCCTAAAGGGAAGTCAAAAGTTCAGCGGCCCTGCAGGTGGGTCATGGGAGCGCGGCGCGCGAGGCGCTACGCAATTTAAATTATCAGGAGGATCCCCTCAGGGACACCCAAGATGGCGAGAAGAGGAAATCGCCGAAGTCCACTGATCGATGGACCCGAACAATACCGAAGCCTACAGCCCACTCCACCAAGGAGCCCCGAGGAGGATCCACGAGACCCGAGGACCACCAGCGAATTCAAGGAACCTGAAGAAGAGAACGTGAGAGCTTATTCGCTAAAGCGTCCCATTTCTTGTGTCGCATATTGTATATTGTATCTTATATCGTGAAGCGAGTTATGATACCCGGTAATTCGCGGCGTGTTGCGTAGTTTCCCGTAACCCTTGTTAGTTAAACCCACGTCGAGACCATAAATAAACATGCCGTGACTTCAGTATCTCGCGATCTGAGTGTGTGTACTTGCCTAGTCATAGTCGAGAGGAGGAGCATTTCGAAGTTTCAAGGGTTGTTCCGCCCCAGGGTTCCCGGGGTCGTGTAGTCTATCCCTTTGCTACTTTCTGAGCAGCTGGCGCCCAAGAACAGTTGTACGTGAGCGGATACCTTGGAACGATAGATCGCTTTAGATTAAAGTACGTTTTACACCTTAAAGCATTTAGATAATTAACCCCTTCGAGCTTCCCTGACTTACTAGATATAGGTTTCCTTCACGACTAATAGGAACCATCACTTTACATAGATATATAGACCACACATAGTTTTAAACGTAGAACTGAGAATTTGAGAACTTACTTTGAAACGTTAGTAGTGAGGAATTCCATCGGATTTCGTAGAAATTCAGAACTTACTTGCTATGAAACATAGGCAGATAAGAGCCATCGCGTTGCTTAGAACTTTAGAACTTGCTTACTTCAACAAAGATTTCTATTGGCTTCGTCCGTTCTTTTAGAAGAGTTTTTGATAAACCACATACTTTTCACACTTCTGATATCTTTGAAAGTTCACGAGATGTAATCGTTTAAGTTTTAAAATGATTACTTAGTGTGGATTATTATTTAGTAACACGCTCATAAACGAGTCTGCATAGGATATAATCCATAAGTTTTTAAGCCTGGAAATTATGTAGTTATTTGTTATTCACTTATTGCTCAAACGACAAAGATTCTGACCACTTCAAAATGGTTGACTTTCATCAATTTTCTTAAAAATTGAAATACTGCCCAACTGCTTGTATTAAAGACTGTAATTAAAGCTTTCAAAACATTTTACCTCTTATAGATGAATTCTGGAATTGAAATTGAATGTTTGACTTTTCTAACTCCTGTTTAGACATCTTTCTATTGGAATATTCAAGTATTTTTCATATTCGTAATTATTAAAAATGTTTTACTTGATTGTTTTATTTAATATTTAGAATTTTCTGAGAAATATTTTTTATCGTAATGAACTATATAATTGCAATTATAATTCTTTGTGAAATAATAATAACAGAAAGGTATGTATCCATTCTTGTAGTTTTGTAAAGAGTATTTAATCTTACTATCTAAAATGAAACATTGAGATCTGTTTACAATCTAATGGAATTTAATTACCTTTTGATTCAAATTCACAATGATAATCTTCCATAGTTCAACAATTTTGTGAGCTGTCCTCAGGAATCCGCAGCTCAGTACTTATAAAATGAACGACACAAAGAACAGCCTAACCAAACGTATTCGAACCGATTTTTCAATACTAATCTTATCATGTTTAACTTATGCTGCAAACTATTGAAATGCCCTTCGAACAGTGTTTATTCACAGTGAAGTAAACGGTAAGTATTACGCCTTCCACCACTGTTTACAATACGTATGTTTCATTTGCTATCAAAACCGTGAGTATTATCGCCTTTCTTTACTTTTTGTAACCTTCAATGCCTTCATGTTACAAATCGTTAAACTTGCTTTAAAATGCTCTATCGTATTACGGAAGAATGGATATACCAATTCATTTTAAAAAATGAAGGTAACCTTCATATGTCCAACATAACTCCACTTACAAAAAAACTATTTTCATCAACGGATGGCCCCTTTGTACTGTGCAATTTTATATTAGCAAAAACTTCTATGAAACTTATAGTTGCGTGGATATCTGAGGTGCTAATTATTACTGCCCCACCCTGTATATTGTTATGGATGTGTCCAACAAGGCAACGATGAACAGAGTTAAATTTAATATTATGATGTTTATTATTTTACTTATAGTATATTTGTTTTTCTGGAATTTTGCCAAAAAACAATGTTCACGATGTCGACAGATGAATATATTTGCCTTAGAATTACAAGAGCCAACAATTTCGAAAGTAGAATATTTCTTTACTTCGTTAACCGAATCATTGCAAACGTTAAGTAAAGTGCGTGCCTTTCAAAACAGTCAGATGAAAATTACGATACAACGTTTCCAAGAAATGGTACGTGCCACTGTTTTTTAATTTCCGTTTATTTAATCAAAGGAAATTTAATTGAACTATACGCAAAATTTGAAGACAAAAAGTTATTGTAATTTTACGCAACATATATGATGGTAATAAAGGATAAGTATACGGAACTGAAAATGGAAAGTAGCGAGCAGAAAAAGAAACTGATGGAGCTACAAAGTAGATTGATAAATCCGTCAAATAATGATTCTAGGTTAATAAAATCTGTTAATCACAGAACTATTGCAAAAATCAAGTATAATCAATATTACTTCTGCTCAAAGGCTATAATAGAATTGGACCGAAATGAGTACAAAACAGGCAATTATATCTATACGTTCTATTCTATGCAAAGGCAAATATTTCAAAGAGAAAAGATGTGTTACTTACAAATTACTTATGTTCCTAGATATCTCACTAATTCAGGCTTCTTGTCTTGCAGAACTAGTCATTCATTTAACATGTAAAGGGGTCGAAGAATAGTAAAAGATTTTTATATTTCATAGCCTCACTCGATACGTCGATTGGATCACGTAAAATATCGGACATTAATTGCATCTACATCTTCAGACCTTAAATATATGATTGCAACAACATTTTTAATAGCGTTTTAATAACATTTTTCTAATTGTTTATATCTATGTCTAATAAATATATATTAATCGAATAAGTTGCTTTACCAAAGAATAAAAGTATCTGAGGCTTACAAATCGGAGCATTACATAACAAACGTGCATCACATATATAATATTACATGTAACAAAAGATGAAGACCAAAAAGATCGTACATAAGTTGAATCCACAATGCGGTCATAGAGATACAGAAACAATTCCCAAACAATATTTTCCAAACAATAATTTAAAAAATTCAAAAAGGGGAGAGTGAAAATCCATCTCCTTGACGATGATAAGGAACAAGTCTGCCTCATGCACTACAATATCCCAAACAGCCAGCGATTGGCACGTCAATGACAATGGATGGAACGAATTCCGTGACAGAACTGTGCTAACAAAGTGCTCCTACTCAGTTTTCGAAATGGCATACTGTTAGTGCTGGGACGGCATTCGTATCACGGCACATTAAAGCACCGAGATACAGCACACGGGCTACACGGCCGTGACAATGACACTATCAGCTCACCATAGCTACACGCGTGGTTGTGGCGTAGGCTGACATTTACTAATGGGGAAGCTGTTTACATAAAAATTATAAGCAAATATGAAAAATGACTAAACTGCGCAATTTATTTATTTTGATTCCAAAATAGATACACCGGCACAAAACAAAGATATAAGAACTCGATTTTATTATTTTCTATAAACTAGCTCGATAGGGCGATTTTTTCCATAAAGTCAATAATTACTTTGTCATAAAAATATATACACTTATTTTATATATATTTTCTTCAATTTATTGTTACAAATTCATGCAATTGAGGGTTACATTAAATACGATGAGAGCATGTTATTTAAAAAATTACACAAGGCGAAGTTAGGGACGCAACAGCATGAATTTTTGTTTTATAAGTAACATTTTTTTTATAAATAATATTTTTAGTCTATGATGGATTGAAAGAAATATATACGACTCGCTCAATAACTATAAATATAGGAAAACGACCATCAAAATGTCTATCAATAGCCATATGCTGAACATCTACTGACATCTAACGGTTCTAATTTGTATGAAAACACAGGTTCCCCATTGCCAAATGTGATCCTGCGTCATTGCTGAGGAGATTCATGAATGGAGCGATGATACGCGTGTCACCATGGTGCTGGTGCTGCGCGATTCGCTTGTCTAGAACGTGCTGGTAACACGTTTTGGCATTTTAGTTAACGAATCCGGTCACAGATGACTACGAATCAGTTGACACTCCTCGGAAGTGGCAATATAGTGCTGGCATGGTGTCGCTACCACCTTGCCGTTTGTTATCTGGGATGCTTTTTAGTGCATTATTCGGAATTTAATTTGAACACATAGCTACTTAATGCGATATAAGAATATAAAACGAAGAACTATCCACTACCATCAGGAGTAAAAACAATGTTTGGTACGGAAAGTTCATTGTAAAATATAATCAAGCAGTTAATATATCAAATCACAGCACACAATAAATCACTGAATGTATAACGATATGAATAGTAAGAAAAACATATTTACCTGTTAGATGTTTATAAATTCAAATTTAAAAGTCCAAGTCACATTTAATATATTATTGTTTAACAAGGTGATTTAATGTTGTTTCAAATAGGCGTGCAGAACTAACTCGTACTTCTGTCAATGTAATTTCATTCGAAAAATACAAAGGATAAGAGGAAATATTCTCCAATATATAACATATATAAATCAACGGATGCAAGAGAGAACACTCGACCTCGGTATAATGAGACCGGGGCGTCATCCTGCAGTAATCGTATAACGCATGTTCCGAGGTGGTGTAGAGAGGGAATGTGGAGGGTGAAAAGCATAAAATAACAACAATGTAACTAAAGAGAAAGAGAAAGAAAATATGTGGAAGCATTGCATTTATTAAGAGGAAATCCTAGAAATATCAAACAACAGATTATATACCATACTGTAAGGGTAAGGTACAACGAAATAGACGATATCGTGAGAGAAACTACAAAAATCGAGAAACTTAAAAAGAAAATAATAATTTAGATTGAGCGAATCAATATCACTGATCCCGGCAAGCTTAATGGAAAACGCATAACGATGAATCGGTTAGAGTATAAGATAGATGTTGGTCGCGGTTTGAGTGGCCCTGGGAATCCTTTGCCCGCATCAGGGCAGGCAGTAGAATGGTGGAGAGCCTGCCCTCCTGTTGCTTAGATCTATAGAATTCATATTCTATTGTAGAGTAGAAGCAGATAATTATAATGCTTTTCATAGAAGATTACAGCTTACTTAATTCGAAACGTTGAAATGAGATGAGTCATGGCATTGTATAATGCATTAGTACTCTATTGTCTCGACATGTAGACACTACGAAGGGCAATCCTGTTGCATGGAGCTGTAGAATTTACATTCTTATGAAGTTTTAAAGCAGATAAGCATAGAGCTATGCATAAGAGATTACAGCATTCTTACTTTGAAACGATGAAATGGGATGCGCCAGCGCATTGCATGGAGAATTCTAGCTCGATTGCTTTAACAGATAGACACTACGGAGCGCCATACCGTTGCATGGAATTATATAGTTCACATTCTATTGAAGACCTCTAACAGTTAAGCACAATGTTATGGATATATGATTACAGATTCTTTGCATTGAAACGTTGAAATGAGATGCGACATCGCGCTGATTGAAGTATTAGAAATGTCTTGCTTGGACACGTAGAGATCTGGAAACGATATTCTGTTGCAAGTAAGTATAGGATTCACATCCTTCTAAGATCTAGATGCAGACAAATGTAACATATTGCATACAACAATGCAATTTACCATGAATCATTGAAATGACTTGCGACATCGTGTTGAATGAAGCAATAGAACTCTATTGCTTCGAAAAGTAGACATCTAAGGACGCAATTCCCTTGCAAGGAAGTGTAGAAATCGCAGTCTTTTGGCGTGTGTATGCAGACAAGCATAACGAGATGTGTAGAGTATTTTTATCTACTTACATACTTCGAACTGTTGATATCAAATGCGATATCGCGTTTTATATAGCATTATAAATCTATTGCTTCAATACGTGCACATCTAGAAACGCTACCTCCTGGCAAGATATTGTAGGATTTTTATACTGTTGACGTGTAGAAGCAGATAAACGTAACGCGTTTCATTGAATATTAAATCTCAACACGCGGCATTGAAATGAGATGCGACATCGGTCTGAATAAAGTAATAGAACTTTATTGCTTCGACAAGTAGATATCTAAAAACGCTATTCCCCTGTAAGGGAGTGTAGGGTTCACATTCGCTCGAAGTGTAGAAGAGTAGAACGTAACGCGCTGCATTGAATATTACATCTTACATTACACATTGAAATGTGATGCGAGATCGCGATGATTGATGTATTAGAACTCTATTGCTTCGACACATTTACAACCAGAATCGCTATCCTCTTGTCAGGAAGTGTGGAAACCACACTATTGGGGCGCAGAAGCAGATGAGCATAATGATATATACAATGCATTAAAATCTACATACATACTTCGAACTCTTGATGTGAAATGATATATCGCGTTCCATGAAGCATTAGAACTCCTATGCCTCGATTCGTAGACATCTAGAAACACTGTTCCGTAGCAAGCAAGTGCGGTATTTGCATTATTTTCAAGTGCAGATGAGATATAAATAACGTTAGCGTTGACATTGCATCTTAACATGAGACATAGATATGAGATGCGATATAGCGCTATATGAAGTATTAGAAATCTATTGCATAGATATGTAGACTTCAGGAAACGCTATTACGTAGCAAGGAAGTGTGAGATTTACATTCCTCTGAAGCGTTGCCGAGATATACATAACGCGTTACATACAAATACATCTTGTCATTTTTCACAGAAATCATCTGCGAAATCGCGTTTAACGAAGCATTACAACTCTATTGCTCCGACACGTAGACATCTACAAGCTATATTCCGTAGCAAGAAAGTGTGGGATTTACATTCATTTGAAGTGAATACGATGTATGCATGACACTTCGCAATGAATATTATATCTTATCATGAAAAATAGAAATGAGATGCGATTTCGCGTTTTAAGAAGCATTACAACTCTGTTGCTTCGATACGTAGACATCTGGCAACGCTACTTCCTAGCAAGAAAGTGTCGCAGTTACATTCATTTGGAGTAAATACGAGGAGTACATAACACTTCGCAATGAATATTATGTCTTGTCATGAAACATAGAAATGAGATGCGATATCTCGTTTTAAGAAGCATTAGAACTCTATTGCATTTATACGTAGACATCTGCTAACGCTAGTTCCTTGCAAGGAAGTGTCGCATTTACATTTTTCTGAAGTGAATACAAAGTATTCATAACACTTCGCAATTAATACTATATCTTATCATGGAACATAGAAATGAGATGCGATATCTCGTTTTAAGAAGCATTAGAACACTATTGGTTCGATAGGTAGACATCTGCAAGCGCTATTTCCTAGCAAGGAAGTGTCGCATTTACATTAATTTAAAGTGTATGCGAGGTATACATAACACTTCGCAATGAATATTATGTCTTATCATGAAACATAGAAGTGGGATGCGATATCTCGTTTTAAGAAGCATTAGAACTCTATTGCTTCGATACGTAGACATCTCCAAACGCTATTTCCTAGCATGGAAGTGTCGCACTTACATTCTTTTGAAGTGAATACGAGGTATTCACGACATTTCGCAATTAATATTATATCATATCATGAAACAAAGAAATGAGATGCGATATCCCGTTTTAAGAGGCATTAGCACTCTGTTGCTTCGATACGTAGACATCTGCAAACGCTGTCTCCTAGCAAAGAAGTGTAGCATTTACATTCATTTGAAGTGTATGCGAGGTATACATAACAATTCGCAATGACTATTATATCTTATCATGATACATAGAAATGAGATGCGATATCTCGTTTTAAGAAGCACTAGAACTCCATTGCTTCGATACGTAGACATCTGCTAACGCTATTTCCTGGGAAGGAAGTGTCGCACTTACAGTCATTTGAAGCCTAGGCGAGGAATACATAACACTTCGCAGTGAATATTATACCACATCATGAATCATAGAAATGAGATGCGACATATCGTTTTAAGAGGCATTAGAACACTATTGCTTCGATAGGTAGACATCTGCAAGCGCTACTTCCTAGCAAGGAATTGTCGCATTTATATTAATTTAAAGTGTGTGCGATGTATACATAACACTTCGCAATGAATATTATGTCTTATCATGAAACATAGAAGTGAGATGCAATATCTCGTTTTAAGAAGCATTAGCACTCTGTTGCCTCGATACGTAGACATCTGCAAACGCTATTTCCTAGCATGGAAGTGTCATATTTACATTTCTTTGAAGTGAATACGAGATATTCATGACACACCGCAACTAATATTATATCATATCATGAAGCAAAGGAATGAGATGCGATATCCCGTTTTAAGAAGCATTAGAACTCTATTGCTTCGATACGTAGACATCTGCAAACGTTATCTCCTAGCAAAGAAGTGTAGCATTTACATTCATTTGAAGTGTATGCGAGGTATACATAACACTTCGCAGTGACTATTATATCTTATCATGATACATAGAAATGAGATGCGATATCGCGTTTTAAGAAGCATTAGAACTCTATTGCTTCAATACGTAGACATCTGCAGACGCTATTTCCTAGGAACGAAGTGTCGCACTTCCATTCATTTGAAGTGTGTGCGAGGTATACATGACACTTCGCAATGAATATTATATCTTATCATGAAACATAGAAATGAGATGTAATATGGCGATTTAAGATGCATTAGAACTCTAATGCCACTATACGTAGACACCTGCAAACGCTATTTCCCAGCAAGGTAGTGTCGCATTTACATTCGTCTGAAGTGTATGCGAGGTATACATGATACTTCGCAATGAATATTATATATTATCATGAAACATAGATATGAGATGCGATATCGCGAATTAGCAAGCTTTAGCAATCTATTGCTTCCATACGTAGACATCTGCAAAAGCTACTTCCTAGCAAGGAAGTGTCGCATTTACATTCTCTTGAAAGGAATACGAGGCATACATGACACTCCACAGTGAATATTACATCTTATCATGAAACATTGATATGAGATGCAATATGGCGATATAAGAAGCATTAGAACTCTATTGCTTCGATACGTAGACATCTGCAAACGATATTTCCAAGCAAGGAAGTGTCGCATTTACGTTCTTTTGAAGTGAGTACAAGGTGTACATGACACTCCACAATGAATATTATATATTATCATGAAACATAGCAATGAGTAGCGATATCGCGTTTTGAGAAGCATTAGAACTCTAATGCTACGATAAGTAGACATCTGCAAAGGCTATTTCCTAGCAAGGAAGTGTCGCATTTACATTCTTTTGAAGTGAATACGAGGTATTCATAACACTGCACAATGAATATTATATCTTATCATGAAACATAGAAATGAGATGCTATAGCGCGATTTAAGAAGCTTTAGAAATCTGTTGCTTCGATTCGTAGATATCTGCAAACGCTATTTCCTAGCATGGAAGTGTCGTATTTACATTCCTTTGAAGTGTATACGAGATATTCATGACACACCGCAACTAATATTATATCATATCATGAAGCAAAGAAATGAAATGCGATATCCCGTTTTAAGAAGCATTAGAATTCTATTGCTTCAATACGTAGACATCTGCAAACGCTGTCTCCTAGCAAAGAAGTGTAGCATTTACATTCATTTGAAGTGAGTAAGAGGTGTACATGACACTTCGCAGTGAATATTATATCTTAACATGAAACTTAGAACTGAGATGCGATATCGCGTTTTAAGAAACGTTAGAACCCTACTGCTACGAAACGCAGACATCTGGAAACGCTATTTCCTAGAAACGAAGTGTCGCATTTACATTCTTTTGAAGTCAATACGAGGTATACATAACACTGCACAGTGAATATTCTTCCTTATCACGAAACGGAGAAATGAAATGCGATATCGCGATTTAAGAAGCATTAGAACTCTATTGCTTCGATACGGAAACATCTGGAAACGCTATTTCATAGCAAGGCAGTGTCGCATTTACATTTCTCTGAAGTGAATAATAGTCTATACAATGACTATTATATCTTATCATAAAACATAGGAATGCGATGCGATATCGAGGTTTAAAACGCATTAGAACTCTATTGCTACGATACGTAGACATTTGCAAACGCTACTTAATAGTAAGGAAGTGTCGCATTTACATTCTTTGGAGTGAATACGAGGTATTCAAGACACTTCGCAATTAATATCATTTCTTACCATGAAACATAGAAATGAGATGCGAAATCGCGTTTTAAGAAGAATCAGAACTATATTGCTACGATACGTAGATATCTGGAGACGCTATTTTCTAGCAAGAAAGTGTCGCGTTTACATTTTTTAGAAGTGAATGCGAGGTATACATGACACATCGCAGTGGATTTCATATCTTACCAGGAAAAATAGAAATGAGATGCGATACCGCGTTTAAAGAAGCATTAGAACTGTATTGCATCGATACGCAGACATCCAGAAACTCTATTACGTCGCAAGGAAGAGTGGGATTTACATTCTTTCGACGTGCAGACGAGATATACATAACGAGTTGCTCTGAATACTACATCTTATCATGATACAGAGAAATGAGATGCGATATCGCGTTTTATGGAGAATTAGAACACTATTGCTTCGATATGTAGTGTGACGTGGTGACGTCACAAGGCTTGCTCACCCCCCCCCCTGCTTCAGTTAGACTAGCTCGCAGGTCACCACCCATGCGAGAAGCGCGACACGGACAATCGCGATAGCTATACTTGCGAAGAGCGTGAAATACGCGATGGTAGAATCTCCCCCCCCCCCCCCCCCGTTCTTTTCTCTCTCACCGTTCTACGGATTAGACTGGCGGGCTGATTGAAGAAGCGTCCCAGGAGACACTCCTTCGGCGGATTAAAATACCATAGGTTCGCGGAAGGGCTGTGCGCCGAGGTAGCGTGACGGGCTCGACGGTGGAGGAGTCGGGAAGTGAGCAAGAAGATACCCTGAAGCCCGAGGGATACTCCTCCCTGCAACGATACGACCGTTGCCATAGCCCATGGAGTCGAACAGGATGGACTCCGGGTCTGAGAAGGGCCTCCACCCCTGCCCTGAGCCCATGAAGAGGAAAATGCAAGATGCGCAGCGGAACTGCAGGTAAGCCGTGGAAAGCACGGCGCGCGACACGCGCCGCAGTTCAAATAATCCAGAGGAGCCCCTCTAGACACAGCAGAGGGGGCGATCAGGGAAGATCACCGAAATCCACCGATCGATGCCCCGAACAATACCGATGCATATAGCCCTACCCAACCAAGGAGCCCTAAGGAGGATCTAAGGGGATGCGAAGACCCCCAGCAAACCTATATAACGAGCTAGCCAGCATGAAGACAGCCTCTACTTCTTAGCGATTTCTTAGCGACTACTTAGAGACGACTTAGCGAAGACTTAGCGAAGACTTAGCGAGCAACCTAGCAAACGATTGTGCGGAGCGATTTTGAGGAGAGAGAGGGAGAAAGAGAGAGAAGGCCAGAGCGAGATCCAGAATTGTTGGAAGCGAGAGCGTGAGTCCTTATACGCTAAAGCCATTTTTCGCTGCCGCATTTCTGATATCACGTATTGTATTTTGTATCGTATAACGGGTGGTGATCCCCGATCATTCGCGACGTGTCGTATAACATTTAGTAGTCCCGCGTCGAGGCAA
This sequence comes from Xylocopa sonorina, assembly GCF_050948175.1. Taxonomy (NCBI): domain Eukaryota; kingdom Metazoa; phylum Arthropoda; class Insecta; order Hymenoptera; family Apidae; genus Xylocopa; species Xylocopa sonorina. The sequence goes on from NW_027490172.1 coordinate 684,733, forward strand.
TATAGAAAGAAGCCGTGAGTTTAGTATCCCGCGACCCTAATTTGCGCACTCGGCTAGAAGTAGTCGAGCGAAGGAGTATTTCGAAACTTCGAGGGTTATCTTGCATCGGGTTTCCCCGGGTTGCGTGGTCTACTAGTTTTGTTACTTCTTGAGTAGCTGGCACCCAAAGAGTCCCAGCCTCGCAGCTTCGAAATACTCGCTGGGTAGGAAATACTTTGTACTGTACTTGGCGTTGGCGAATCCGCGGACGGTCGCATCGCGCGGATACTTTGTACCCCGGATTAAACTCCTGCATACCCCTTTATCATTGGTTCTATATACCCCCTTTCTTGCGGCTTGTAAAGGGAAAACACGTCACAGTAGACATCGAAGGACGCTATTCCGTTCCAAAGATGTGTGGGATTTACATTCTTTTGAAGTGTTGACGAGATATACATTACGCCTTGGTATATATTATTATATTGGCATAGCATCTTATCATGAAACATAGGAATGTGGTGCGATGTCACCTTTTATGAATAGTTACAACTCTATAGCTTCGATACGTAGACATCTAGAAACGCTATTCCGTCGGGAGGAAGTGTGGGGTTTACAGCCTCATCAAGTATTGACAAGATATAAATAACGCACAGCGTTGGACATTTCATCAAATCATGAGACATAGAAATGAGATGCTATAACGCGTTTTATGAAGCATTAGAACTCCATTGCTGCGATACTTAGACATCTAGAAACGCTATTCCGTCGCAAGTATGTGTGTGATTAACATTCTCTTGAAGTATTGGCGAGATATACGTTACGGGTTGCATTGATTTACATCCTATCATGACAAACAACTACATTGCTACGGAATAGTGTTTCTAGACCCCTACGTATGGAATCAGTAGGGCTCCAATGCTTCTTAAAACGCGATAATGCATCTCATTTCTATTCTTCATGATAAGATATAATATTCACCGCGAAGTGCTATGTATACCTCGTCTACACTTCAATAGAATGTAAACGTCCCACGACCTTGCTAGGAAATAACGTTTCTAGATGTCTACGTATCGAAGCAATAGATTTGTAATGATTCTTAAGACGCGATATCGCATCTCACTTCTATGTTTCACGATAAGATATAATATTCATTGCGACGTGTCATGTATACCTCGTATTAACTGCAAAAAAATGTAAATGCGACACTTCCATGCAAGGAAATAGCGTTTGCAGATGCTTACGTATCGTAGCAATAGAGTTCTAATGCTACTTAAAACGCGATATCGCATCTCACATCTATGTTTCATGATAAGATATAATATTCATTATGGAGTGTTATGTATACCTCGTATTCACTTCAAAAGAATGTAAATGCGAAACTTCAATGCTGGGAAATAGCGTTTGCAAATATCTACGTATCGTAGCAATAGAGATCTAATGCTTCTCAAAACGCGATAACGCATCTCATTCCTATGTTTCACGATAAGATATAATTCTCATTGCGAAGTGTCATGTATATCTCGTATTCACTTCAAAAGAATGTAAATGCGACTCACCTTGCTAGGAAATAGCGTTTGCAGATGTCTACGTATCGTAGCAATAGAGTTCTAGTGCTTCTCAAAACGCGATATCGCATCTCACTTCTATGTTTCATGATAAGATATAATATTCATTGCGAAGCGTCATGTATACCTCGTACTCACATCACAAGAATGTAAAAGCGGCACTTCCTTCCTAGGAAGTAGCGCTTGCAGATATCTACGTATCGAAGCAATAGTGTTCTAATGCTTCTCAAAACGCGATATCGCAACTCATTCCTATGTTTCATGATAAGCTATAATATTGATTCCGATGTGTCATGTATATCTCGTATTCACTTCAAAAGAATGTAAATGCTAAACTTCCATGCTAGGGAATAGCGTTTGCAGATGTCTACGTATCGTAGCAATAAAGTTCTAATGCTTCTCAAAACGCGATGTCGAAACACATTCCTATGTTTCATGATAAGATGTAATATTCATTGCGAAGTGTCACGTATACCGCGTATTCACTGCAAAAGAATGTAAATGCGACACTTCCATGGTAGGAAATAGCGTTTGCAGATGTCTACGTATCGTAGCAATAGAGTTCTAGTGCTTCTTAGAATGCAATATCGCTACTTATTTCTATGTTTCATGATAAGGTGAAATATTCATTGTGGAGTGTTATGTATACCTCGTATTCACTTCAAAAGAATGTAAATGCGACACTTCCTTACTATTAAATAGCGTTTGCAGATGTCTGCGTATCGTAGCAAAAGTTTTCTAATGCTTCTTAAATCGCGTTATCGCATCTCATTCCTATGTTTCGTGATAAGATGTAATATTCATTGCGAAGTGTCACGTATACCGCGTATTTACTTCAAAAGAATGTAAATGCGACACTTCCTTGGTAGGAAATAGCGTTTGCAGAAGTCTACGTATCGTAGCAATAGAGTTCTAGTGCTTCTTAGAACGCGATATCGCTACTTATTTCTATGTTTCATGATAAGGTGAAATATTCATTGTGGAGTGTTATGTATACCTCGTATTAACTTCAAAAGAATGTAACTGCGACACTTCCTTGCTATTAAATAGCGTTTGCAGATGTCTGCGTGTCGTAGCAAAAGTTTTCTAATGCTTCTTAATTCGCGTTATCGCATCTCATTCCTATGTTTCGTGATAAGATGTAATATTCATTGCGAAGTGTCACGTATACCGCGTATTCACTTCAAAAGAATGTAAATGCGTCACTTCCTTGGTAGGAAATAGCGTTTGCAGATGTCTACGTATGGTAGCAATAGAGTTCTAGTGCTTCGTAAAACGCGATATCGCTACTTATTTATATGTTTCACGATAAGGTGAAATATACATTGTGGAGTGTTATGTATACCTCGTATTCACTTCAAAAGAATGTAAATGCGACCCTTCCATGGTAGGAAATAGCGTTTGCAGATGTCTACGTACCGTAGCAATAAAGTTCTAATTCTTCTTGGAACGCGACATCGCTACATATTTCTATGTTTTATGATAAGGTAAAATATTCATTGTGGAGTGCTATGTATACCTCGTATTCACTTCAAATGAATGTAAATGCGACGCTTCCTTGCTAGGAAATAGCGTTTGCAGATGTCTCCGTATTGAAGCAATAGAGTTCTAATGCTTCTTAAATAGGGATATCGCATCTCATTTCTATGTTCCATGATAAGATATAATATTCATTGCGAAGTGTCATGTATACCTTGTATTCAATTCACAAGAATGTAAATGCGACACTTCCTTGCTAGGAAATACCGTTTGGAGATGTCCCCGTATCGAAGCAATAGAGATCTAATGCTTCTTAAATAGGGATATCGCATTTCATTTCTATGTTTCATGATAAGATATAATATTCATTGTCCAGTGTTATGTATACCTCGTATTCACTTCAAAAGAATGTAAATGCGACTCTTCCTTGCTAGGAAATAGCTTTTGTAGATGTCTACCTATCGTAGCAATAGAGTTCTAATGCATTTCAAATCGCGATATCGCATCTCATTTCTATGTTTCATGATAATATGTAATATTCATTGCGAAGTGCCACGTATACCTCGTATTCACTTCAAAAGAATGTAAATGCGACACTTCCTTGGTAGGAAATAGCGTTTGCAGATGTCTACGTATCGTAGCAACAGAGTTCTAATGCTTCTTAATACGCGATATCGCTACTTATTTCTATGTTTCATGATAAGGTGTAATATTCATTGTGGAGTGTTATGTATACCTCGTATTAACTTCAACAGAATGTAAATGCGACACTTCCTTGCTATTAAATAGCGTTTGCAGATGTCTGCGTATCGTAGCAGAAGTTTTCTAATGCTACTTAAATCGCGTTATCGCATCTCATTCCTATGTTTCGTGATAAGATGTAATATTCATTGCGAAGTGTCTCGTGTACCGCGTATTCACTTCAAAAGAATGTAAATGCGACACTTCCTTGGTAGGAAATAGCGTTTGCAGATGTCTACGTATCGTAGCAATAGAGTTCTAGTGCTTCTTAGAACGCGATATCGCTACTTATTTCTATGTTTCATGATAAGGTGAAATATTCATTGTGGAGTGTTATGTATACCTCGTAATCACTTCAAAAGAATGTAAATGCGACACTTCCTTGCTATTTAATAGCGTTTGCAGATGTCTGCGTATCGTAGCAAAAGTTTTCTAATGCTTCTTAAATCGCGTTATCGCATCTCATTCCTATGTTTCGTGATAAGATGTAATATTCATTGCGAAGTGTCACGTATACCGCGTATTCACTTCAAAAGAATGTAAATGCGACACTTCCTTGGTAGGAAATAGCGTTTGCAGATGTCTACGTATGGTAGCAATAGAGTTCTAGTGCTTCGTAAAACGCGATATCGCTACTTATTTCTATGTTTCACGATAAGGTGAAATATTCATTGTGGAGTGTTATGTGTACCTAGTATTCACTTCAAAAGAATGAAAATGCGATACTTCCATGGTAGGAAATAGCGTTTGCAGATGTCTACGTACCGTAGCAATAAAGTTCTAATTCTTCTTGGAACGCGATATCGCTACCTATTTCTATGTTTTATGATAAGGTAAAATATTCATTGTGGAGTGCTATGTATACCTCGTATTCACTTCAAAAGAATGTAAATGCGACACTTCCTTGATATTAAATAGCGTTTGCAGATGTCTGCGTATCGTAGCAAAAGTTTTCTAATGCTTCATAAATCGCGTTATCGCATCTCATTCCTATGTTTCGTGATAAGATGTAATATTCATTGCGAAGTGTCACGTATACCGCGTATTCACTTCAAAAGAATGTAAATGCGAAACTTCCTTGGTAGGAAATAGCGTTTGCAGATGTCTACGTATGGTAGCAATAGAGTTCTAGTGCTTCGTAAACCGCGATATCGCTACTTATTTCTATGTTTCACGATAAGGTGAAATATTCATTGTGGAGTGTTATGTATACCTCGTATTCACTTCAAAAGAATGTAAATGCGACACTTCCATGGTAGGAAATAGCGTTTGCAGATGTCTACGTACCGTAGCAATAAAGTTCTAATTCTTCTTGGAACGCGATATCGCTACCTATTTCTATGTTTTAGGATAAGGTAAAATATTCATTGTGGAGTGCTATGTATACCTCGTATTCACTTCAAATGAATGTAAATGTGACGCTTCCTTGCTAGGAAATAGCGTTTGCAGATGTCTCCGTATTGAAGCAATAGAGTTCTAATGCTTCTTAAATAGGGATATCGCATCTCATTTCTATGTTTCATGATAAGATATAATATTCATTACGAAGTGTCATGTGTACCTTGTATTCAATTCACAAGAATGTAAATGCGACACTTCCTTGCTAGGAAATAGCGTTTGGAGATGTCCCCGTATCGAAGCAATAGAGATCTAATGCTTCTTAAATAGGGATATCGCATTTCATTTCTATGTTTCATGATAAGATATAATATTCATTGTGCAGTGTTATGTATACCTCGTATTCACTTCAAAAGAATGTAAATGCGACTCGTCCTTGCTAGGAAATAGCTTTTGTAGATGTCTACGTATCGTAGCAATAGAGTTCTAGTGCTTCATAGAACGCAATATCGCTACTTATTTCTATATTTCATGATAAGGTGAAATATTCATTGTGGAGTGTTATGTATACCTCGTATTCACTTCAAAAGAATGTAAATGCGACACTTCCTTGCTATTAAATAGCGTTTGCAGATGTCTCCGTATTGAAGCAATAGAGTTCTAATGCTTCTTAAATAGGGATATCGCATCTCATTTCTATGTTCCATGATAAGATATAATATTCATTGCGAAGTGTCATGTATACCTTGTATTCAATTCACAAGAATGTAAATGCTACATTTCCTTGCTAGGAAATAGCGTTTGGAGATGTCCCCGCATCGAAGCAATAGAGATCTAATGCTTCTTAAATAGGGATATCGCATTTCATTTCTATGTTTCATGATAAGATATAATATTCATTGTGCAGTGTTATGTATACCACGTATTCACTTCAAAAGAATGTAAATGCGACTCTTCCTTGCTAGGAAATAGCTTTTGTAGATGTCTACGTATCGTAGCAATAGAGTTCTAATGCATTTCAAATCGCGATATCGCATCTCATTTCTATGTTTCATGATAATATGTAATATTCATTGCGAAGTGCCACGTATACCTCGTATTCACTTCAAAAGAATGTAAATGCGACACTTCCTTGGTAGGAAATAGCGTTTGCAGATGTCTACGTATCGTAGCAATAGAGTTCTAGTGCTTCGTAAAACGCGATATCGCTACTTATTTCTATGTTTCACGATAAGGTGAAATATACATTGTGGAGTGTTATGTATACCTCGTATTCACTTCAAAAGAATGTAAATGCGACACTTCCATGGTAGGAAATAGCGTTTGCAGATGTCTACGTACCGTAGCAATAAAGTCCTAATTCTTCTTGGAACGCGATATCGCTACATATTTCTATGTTTTATGATAAGGTAAAATATTCATTGTGGAGTGCTATGTATACCTCGTATTCACTTCAAATGAATGTAAATGCGACGCTTCCTTGCTAGGAAATAGCGTTTGCAGATGTCTCCGTATTGAAGCAATAGAGTTCTAATGCTTCCTAAATAGGGATATCGCATCTCATTTCTATGTTCCATGATAAGATATAATATTCATTGCGAAGTGTCATGTATACCTTGTATTCAATTCACAAGAATGTAAATGCGACACTTCCTTGCTAGGAAATAGCGTTTGGAGGTGTCCCCGTATCGAAGCAATAGAGATCTAATGCTTCTTAAATAGGGATATCGCATTTCATTTCTATGTTTCATGATAAGATATAATATTCATTGTGCAGTGTTATGTATACCTCGTATTCACTTCAAAAGAATGTAAATGCGACTCTTCCTTGCTAGGAAATAGCTTTTGTAGATGTCTACGTATCGTAGCAATAGAGTTCTAATGCATTTCAAATCGCGATATCGCATCTCATTTCTATGTTTCATGATAATATGTAATATTCATTGCGAAGTGCCACGTATACCTCGTATTCACTTCAAAAGAATGTAAATGCGACACTTCCTTGGTAGGAAATAGCGTTTGCAGATGTCTACGTATCGTAGCAACAGAGTTCTAATGCTTCTTAATACGCGATATCGCTACTTATTTCTATGTTTCATGATAAGGTGTAATATTCATTGTGGAGTGTTATGTATACCTCGTATTAACTTCAACAGAATGTAAATGCGACACTTCCTTGCTATTAAATAGCGTTTGCAGATGTCTGCGTATCGTAGCAGAAGTTTTCTAATGCTACTTAAATCGCGTTCTCGCATCTCATTCCTATGTTTCGTGATAAGATGTAATATTCATTGCGAAGTGTCTCGTATACCGCGTATTCACTTCAAAAGAATGTAAATGCGACACTTCCTTGGTAGGAAATAGCGTTTGCAGATGTCTACGTATCGTAGCAATAGAGTTCTAATGCTTCTTAAAGCGCGATATCGCATATCATTTCTATGTTCCTTGATATGATATAATATTCATTGCGAAGTGTCACTTATACCTCGCATACACTTCAAATGAATGTAAATGCGACACGTCATTGCTAGGAAACAGCGTTTGCAGATGTCTACTTATCGTAGAAATAGGGTTCTAATGCTTCTCCAAACGCGGTATCGCATCTCATTTCTATTTTTCCTGGTAAGATATGAAATCCACTGCGATGTGTCATGTATACCTCGCATTCACTTCTAAAAAATGTAAACGCGACACTTTCTTGCTAGAAAATAGCGTCTCCAGATATCTACGTATCGTAGCAATATAGTTCTGATTCTTCTTAAAACGCGATTTCGCATCTCATTTCTATGTTTCATGGTAAGAAATGATATTAATTGCGAAGTGTCTTGAATACCTCGTATTCACTCCAAAGAATGTAAATGCGACACTTCCTTACTATTAAGTAGCGTTTGCAAATGTCTACGTATCGTAGCAATAGAGTTCTAATGCTTCTTAATACGCGATATCGCTACTTATTTCTATGTTTCATGATAAGGTGAAATATTCATTGTGGAGTGTTATGTATACCTCGTAATCACTTCAAAAGAATGTAAATGCGACACTTCCTTGCTATTTAATAGCGTTTGCAGATGTCTGCGTATCGTAGCAAAAGTTTTCTAATGCTTCTTAAATCGCGTTATCGCATCTCATTCCTATGTTTCGTGATAAGATGTAATATTCATTGCGAAGTGTCACGTATACCGCGTATTCACTTCAAAAGAATGTAAATGCGACACTTCCTTGGTAGGAAATAGCGTTTGCAGATGTCTACGTATGGTAGCAATAGAGTTCTAGTGCTTCGTAAAACGCGATATCGCTACTTATTTCTATTTTTCACGATAAGGTGAAATATTCATTGTGGAGTGTTATGTGTACCTCGTATTCACTTCAAAAGAATGAAAATGCGATACTTCCATGGTAGGAAATAGCGTTTGCAGATGTCTACGTACCGTAGCAATAAAGTTCTAATTCTTCTTGGAACGCGATATCGCTACCTATTTCTATGTTTTATGATAAGGTAAAATATTCATTGTGGAGTGCTATGTATACCTCGTATTCACTTCAAAAGAATGTAAATGCGACACTTCCTTGATATTAAATAGCGTTTGCAGATGTCTGCGTATCGTAGCAAAAGTTTTCTAATGCTTCATAAATCGCGTTATCGCATCTCATTCCTATGTTTCGTGATAAGATGTAATATTCATTGCGAAGTGTCACGTATACCGCGTATTCACTTCAAAAGAATGTAAATGCGAAACTTCCTTGGTAGGAAATAGCGTTTGCAGATGTCTACGTATGGTAGCAATAGAGTTCTAGTGCTTCGTAAAACGCGATATCGCTACTTATTTCTATGTTTCACGATAAGGTGAAATATTCATTGTGGAGTGTTATGTATACCTCGTATTCACTTCAAAAGAATGTAAATGCGACACTTCCATGGTAGGAAATAGCGTTTGCAGATGTCTACGTACCGTAGCTATAAAGTTCTAATTCTTCTTGGAACGCGATATCGCTACCTATTTCTATGTTTTACGATAAGGTAAAATATTCATTGTGGAGTGCTATGTATACCTCGTATTCACTTCAAATGAATGTAAATGTGACGCTTCCTTGCTAGGAAATAGCGTTTGCAGATGTCCCCGTATCGAAGCAATAGAGATCTAATGCTTCTTAAATAGGGATATCGCATTTCATTTCTATGTTTCATGATAAGATATAATATTCATTGTGCAGTGTTATGTATACCTCGTATTCACTTCAAAAGAATGTAAATGCGACTCGTCCTTGCTAGGAAATAGCTTTTGTAGATGTCTACATATCGTTGCAATAGAGTTCTAGTGCTTCTTAGAACGCAATATCGCTACTTATTTCTATATTTCATGATAAGGTGAAATATTCATTGTGGAGTGTTATGTATACCTCGTATTCACTTCAAAAGAATGTAAATGCGACACTTCCTTGCTATTAAATAGCGTTTGCAGATGTCTCCGTATTGAAGCAATAGAGTTCTAATGCTTCTTAAATAGGGATATCGCATCTCATTTCTATGTTCCATGATAAGATATAATATTCATTGCGAAGTGTCATGTATACCTTGTATTCAATTCACAAGAATGTAAATGCTACATTTCCTTGCTAGGAAATAGCGTTTGGAGATGTCCCCGCATCGAAGCAATAGAGATCTAATGCTTCTTAAATAGGGATATCGCATTTCATTTCTATGTTTCATGATAAGATATAATATTCATTGTGCAGTGTTATGTATACCACATATTCACTTCAAAAGAATGTAAATGCGACTCTTCCTTGCTAGGAAATAGCTTTTGTAGATGTCTACGTATCGTAGCAATAGAGTTCTAATGCATTTCAAATCGCGATATCGCATCTCATTTCTATGTTTCATGATAATATGTAATATTCATTGCGAAGTGCCACGTATACCTCGTATTCACTTCAAAAGAATGTAAATGCGACACTTCCTTGGTAGGAAATAGCGTTTGCAGATGTCTACGTATCGTAGCAACAGAGTTCTAATGCTTCTTAATACGCGATATCGCTACTTATTTCTATGTTTCACGATAAGGTGAAATATACATTGTGGAGTGTTATGTATTCCTCGTATTCACTTCAAAAGAATGTAAATGCGACACTTCCATGGTAGGAAATAGCGTTTGCAGATGTCTACGTACCGTAGCAATAAAGTCCTAATTCTTCTTGGAACGCGATATCGCTACATATTTCTATGTTTTATGATAAGGTAAAATATTCATTGTGGAGTGCTATGTATACCTCGTATTCACTTCAAATGAATGTAAATGCGACGCTTCCTTGCTAGGAAATAGCGTTTGCAGATGTCTCCGTATTGAAGCAATAGAGTTCTAATGCTTCTTAAATAGGGATATCGCATCTCATTTCTATGTTCCATGATAAGATATAATATTCATTGCGAAGTGTCATGTATACCTTGTATTCAATTCACAAGAATGTAAATGCGACACTTCCTTGCTAGGAAATAGCGTTTGGAGGTGTCCCCGTATCGAAGCAATAGAGATCTAATGCTTCTTAAATAGGGATATCGCATTTCATTTCTATGTTTCATGATAAGATATAATATTCATTGTGCAGTGTTATGTATACCTCGTATTCACTTCAAAAGAATGTAAATGCGACTCTTCCTTGCTAGGAAATAGCTTTTGTAGATGTCTACGTATCGTAGCAATAGAGTTCTAATGCATTTCAAATCGCGATATCGCATCTCATTTCTATGTTTCATGATAATATGTAATATTCATTGCGAAGTGCCACGTATACCTCGTATTCACTTCAAAAGAATGTAAATGCGACACTTCCTTGGTAGGAAATAGCGTTTGCAGATGTCTACGTATCGTAGCAACAGAGTTCTAATGCTTCTTAATACGCGATATCGCTACTTATTTCTATGTTTCATGATAAGGTGTAATATTCATTGTGGAGTGTTATGTATACCTCGTATTAACTTCAACAGAATGTAAATGCGACACTTCCTTGCTATTAAATAGCGTTTGCAGATGTCTGCGTATCGTAGCAGAAGTTTTCTAATGCTACTTAAATCGCGTTCTCGCATCTCATTCCTATGTTTCGTGATAAGATGTAATATTCATTGCGAAGTGTCTCGTATACCGCGTATTCACTTCAAAAGAATGTAAATGCGACACTTCCTTGGTAGGAAATAGCGTTTGCAGATGTCTACGTATCGTAGCAACAGAGTTCTAGTGCTTCTTAGAACGCGATATCGCTACTTATTTCTATGTTTCATGATAAGGTGAAGTATTCATTGTGGAGTGTTATGTATACCTCGTATTCACTTCAAAAGAATGTAAATGCGACACTTCCATGGTAGGAAATAGCGTTTGCAGATGTCTACGTACCGTAGCAATAAAGTTCTAATTCTTCTTGGAACGCGATATCGCTACCTATTTCTATGTTTTACGATAAGGTAAAGTATTCATTGTGGAGTGCTATGTATACCTCGTATTCACTTCAAAAGAATGTAAATGCGACACTTCCATGGTAGGAAATAGCTTTTGCAGATGTCTACGTACCGTAGCAATAAAGTTCTAATTCTTCTTGGAACGCGATATCGCTACCTATTTCTATGTTTTAGGATAAGGTAAAATATTCATTGTGGAGTGCTATGTATACCTCGTATTCACTTCAAATGAATGTAAATGTGACGCTTCCTTGCTAGGAAATAGCGTTTGCAGATGTCTCCGTATTGAAGCAATAGAGTTCTAATGCTTCTTAAATAGGGATATCGCATCTCATTTCTATGTTTCATGATAAGATATAATATTCATTACGAAGTGTCATGTGTACCTTGTACTCAACTCACAAGAATGTAAATGCGACACTTCCTTGCTAGGAAATAGCGTTTGGAGATGTCCCCGTATCGAAGCAATAGAGATCTAATGCTTCTTAAATAGGGATATCGCATTTCATTTCTATGTTTCATGATAAGATATAATATTCATTGTGCAGTGTTATGTATACCTCGTATTCACTTCAAAAGAATGTAAATGCGACTCGTCCTTGCTAGGAAATAGCTTTTGTAGATGTCTACGTATCGTAGCAATAGAGTTCTAGTGCTTCTTAGAACGCAATATCGCTACTTATTTCTATATTTCATGATAAGGTGAAATATTCATTGTGGAGTGTTATGTATACCTCGTATTCACTTCAAAAGAATGTAAATGCGACACTTCCTTGCTATTAAATAGCGTTTGCAGATGTCTCCGTATTGAAGCAATAGAGTTCTAATGCTTCTTAAATAGGGATATCGCATCTCATTTCTATGTTCCATGATAAGATATAATATTCATTGCGAAGTGTCATGTATACCTTGTATTCAATTCACAAGAATGTAAATGCTACATTTCCTTGCTAGGAAATAGCGTTTGGAGATGTCCCCGCATCGAAGCAATAGAGATCTAATGCTTCTTAAATAGGGATATCGCATTTCATTTCTATGTTTCATGATAAGATATAATATTCATTGTGCAGTGTTATGTATACCACGTATTCACTTCAAAAGAATGTAAATGCGACTCTTCCTTGCTAGGAAATAGCTTTTGTAGATGTCTACGTATCGTAGCAATAGAGTTCTAATGCATTTCAAATCGCGATATCGCATCTCATTTCTATGTTTCATGATAATATGTAATATTCATTGCGAAGTGCCACGTATACCTCGTATTCACTTCAAAAGAATGTAAATGCGACACTTCCTTGGTAGGAAATAGCGTTTGCAGATGTCTACGTATCGTAGCAATAGAGTTCTAGTGCTTCGTAAAACGCGATATCGCTACTTATTTCTATGTTTCACGATAAGGTGAAATATACATTGTGGAGTGTTATGTATACCTCGTATTCACTTCAAAAGAATGTAAATGCGACACTTCCATGGTAGGAAATAGCGTTTGCAGATGTCTACGTACCGTAGCAATAAAGTCCTAATTCTTCTTGGAACGCGATATCGCTACATATTTCTATGTTTTATGATAAGGTAAAATATTCATTGTGGAGTGCTATGTATACCTCGTATTCACTTCAAATGAATGTAAATGCGACGCTTCCTTGCTAGGAAATAGCGTTTGCAGATGTCTCCGTATTGAAGCAATAGAGTTCTAATGCTTCTTAAATAGGGATATCGCATCTCATTTCTATGTTCCATGATAAGATATAATATTCATTGCGAAGTGTCATGTATACCTTGTATTCAATTCACAAGAATGTAAATGCGACACTTCCTTGCTAGGAAATAGCGTTTGGAGGTGTCCCCGTATCGAAGCAATAGAGATCTAATGCTTCTTAAATAGGGATATCGCATTTCATTTCTATGTTTCATGATAAGATATAATATTCATTGTGCAGTGTTATGTATACCTCGTATTCACTTCAAAAGAATGTAAATGCGACTCTTCCTTGCTAGGAAATAGCTTTTGTAGATGTCTACGTATCGTAGCAATAGAGTTCTAATGCATTTCAAATCGCGATATCGCATCTCATTTCTATGTTTCATGATAATATGTAATATTCATTGCGAAGTGCCACGTATACCTCGTATTCACTTCAAAAGAATGTAAATGCGACACTTCCTTGGTAGGAAATAGCGTTTGCAGATGTCTACGTATCGTAGCAACAGAGTTCTAATGCTTCTTAATACGCGATATCGCTACTTATTTCTATGTTTCATGATAAGGTGTAATATTCATTGTGGAGTGTTATGTATACCTCGTATTAACTTCAACAGAATGTAAATGCGACACTTCCTTGCTATTAAATAGCGTTTGCAGATGTCTGCGTATCGTAGCAGAAGTTTTCTAATGCTACTTAAATCGCGTTCTCGCATCTCATTCCTATGTTTCGTGATAAGATGTAATATTCATTGCGAAGTGTCTCGTATACCGCGTATTCACTTCAAAAGAATGTAAATGCGACACTTCCTTGATATTAAATAGCGTTTGCAGATGTCTGCGTATCGTAGCAAAAGTTTTCTAATGCTTCATAAATCGCGTTATCGCATCTCATTCCTATGTTTCGTGATAAGATGTAATATTCATTGCGAAGTGTCACGTATACCGCGTATTCACTTCAAAAGAATGTAAATGCGAAACTTCCTTGGTAGGAAATAGCGTTTGCAGATGTCTACGTATGGTAGCAATAGAGTTCTAGTGCTTCGTAAAACGCGATATCGCTACTTATTTCTATGTTTCACGATAAGGTGAAATATTCATTGTGGAGTGTTATGTATACCTCGTATTCACTTCAAAAGAATGTAAATGCGACACTTCCATGGTAGGAAATAGCGTTTGCAGATGTCTACGTACCGTAGCTATAAAGTTCTAATTCTTCTTGGAACGCGATATCGCTACCTATTTCTATGTTTTACGATAAGGTAAAATATTCATTGTGGAGTGCTATGTATACCTCGTATTCACTTCAAATGAATGTAAATGTGACGCTTCCTTGCTAGGAAATAGCGTTTGCAGATGTCCCCGTATCGAAGCAATAGAGATCTAATGCTTCTTAAATAGGGATATCGCATTTCATTTCTATGTTTCATGATAAGATATAATATTCATTGTGCAGTGTTATGTATACCTCGTATTCACTTCAAAAGAATGTAAATGCGACTCGTCCTTGCTAGGAAATAGCTTTTGTAGATGTCTACGTATCGTAGCAATAGAGTTCTAGTGCTTCTTAGAACGCAATATCGCTACTTATTTCTATATTTCATGATAAGGTGAAATATTCATTGTGGAGTGTTATGTATACCTCGTATTCACTTCAAAAGAATGTAAATGCGACACTTCCTTGCTATTAAATAGCGTTTGCAGATGTCTCCGTATTGAAGCAATAGAGTTCTAATGCTTCTTAAATAGGGATATCGCATCTCATTTCTATGTTCCATGATAAGATATAATATTCATTGCGAAGTGTCATGTATACCTTGTATTCAATTCACAAGAATGTAAATGCTACATTTCCTTGCTAGGAAATAGCGTTTGGAGATGTCCCCGCATCGAAGCAATAGAGATCTAATGCTTCTTAAATAGGGATATCGCATTTCATTTCTATGTTTCATGATAAGATATAATATTCATTGTGCAGTGTTATGTATACCACATATTCACTTCAAAAGAATGTAAATGCGACTCTTCCTTGCTAGGAAATAGCTTTTGTAGATGTCTACGTATCGTAGCAATAGAGTTCTAATGCATTTCAAATCGCGATATCGCATCTCATTTCTATGTTTCATGATAATATGTAATATTCATTGCGAAGTGCCACGTATACCTCGTATTCACTTCAAAAGAATGTAAATGCGACACTTCCTTGGTAGGAAATAGCGTTTGCAGATGTCTACGTATCGTAGCAACAGAGTTCTAATGCTTCTTAATACGCGATATCGCTACTTATTTCTATGTTTCACGATAAGGTGAAATATACATTGTGGAGTGTTATGTATTCCTCGTATTCACTTCAAAAGAATGTAAATGCGACACTTCCATGGTAGGAAATAGCGTTTGCAGATGTCTACGTACCGTAGCAATAAAGTCCTAATTCTTCTTGGAACGCGATATCGCTACATATTTCTATGTTTTATGATAAGGTAAAATATTCATTGTGGAGTGCTATGTATACCTCGTATTCACTTCAAATGAATGTAAATGCGACGCTTCCTTGCTAGGAAATAGCGTTTGCAGATGTCTCCGTATTGAAGCAATAGAGTTCTAATGCTTCTTAAATAGGGATATCGCATCTCATTTCTATGTTCCATGATAAGATATAATATTCATTGCGAAGTGTCATGTATACCTTGTATTCAATTCACAAGAATGTAAATGCGACACTTCCTTGCTAGGAAATAGCGTTTGGAGGTGTCCCCGTATCGAAGCAATAGAGATCTAATGCTTCTTAAATAGGGATATCGCATTTCATTTCTATGTTTCATGATAAGATATAATATTCATTGTGCAGTGTTATGTATACCTCGTATTCACTTCAAAAGAATGTAAATGCGACTCTTCCTTGCTAGGAAATAGCTTTTGTAGATGTCTACGTATCGTAGCAATAGAGTTCTAATGCATTTCAAATCGCGATATCGCATCTCATTTCTATGTTTCATGATAATATGTAATATTCATTGCGAAGTGCCACGTATACCTCGTATTCACTTCAAAAGAATGTAAATGCGACACTTCCTTGGTAGGAAATAGCGTTTGCAGATGTCTACGTATCGTAGCAACAGAGTTCTAATGCTTCTTAATACGCGATATCGCTACTTATTTCTATGTTTCATGATAAGGTGTAATATTCATTGTGGAGTGTTATGTATACCTCGTATTAACTTCAACAGAATGTAAATGCGACACTTCCTTGCTATTAAATAGCGTTTGCAGATGTCTGCGTATCGTAGCAGAAGTTTTCTAATGCTACTTAAATCGCGTTCTCGCATCTCATTCCTATGTTTCGTGATAAGATGTAATATTCATTGCGAAGTGTCTCGTATACCGCGTATTCACTTCAAAAGAATGTAAATGCGACACTTCCTTGGTAGGAAATAGCGTTTGCAGATGTCTACGTATCGTAGCAACAGAGTTCTAGTGCTTCTTAGAACGCGATATCGCTACTTATTTCTATGTTTCATGATAAGGTGAAGTATTCATTGTGGAGTGTTATGTATACCTCGTATTCACTTCAAAAGAATGTAAATGCGACACTTCCATGGTAGGAAATAGCGTTTGCAGATGTCTACGTACCGTAGCAATAAAGTTCTAATTCTTCTTGGAACGCGATATCGCTACCTATTTCTATGTTTTACGATAAGGTAAAGTATTCATTGTGGAGTGCTATGTATACCTCGTATTCACTTCAAAAGAATGTAAATGCGACACTTCCATGGTAGGAAATAGCGTTTGCAGATGTCTACGTACCGTAGCAATAAAGTTCTAATTCTTCTTGTAACGCGATATCGCTACCTATTTCTATGTTTTAGGATAAGGTAAAATATTCATTGTGGAGTGCTATGTATACCTCGTATTCACTTCAAATGAATGTAAATGTGACGCTTCCTTGCTAGGAAATAGCGTTTGCAGATGTCTCCGTATTGAAGCAATAGAGTTCTAATGCTTCTTAAATAGGGATATCGCATCTCATTTCTATGTTTCATGATAAGATATAATATTCATTACGAAGTGTCATGTGTACCTTGTATTCAATTCACAAGAATGTAAATGCGACACTTCCTTGCTAGGAAATAGCGTTTGGAGATGTCCCCGTATCGAAGCAATAGAGATCTAATGCTTCTTAAATAGGGATATCGCATTTCATTTCTATGTTTCATGATAAGATATAATATTCATTGTTCAGTGTTATGTATACCTCGTATTCACTTCAAAAGAATGTAAATGCGACTCGTCCTTGCTAGGAAATAGCTTTTGTAGATGTCTACGTATCGTAGCAATAGAGTTCTAGTGCTTCTTAGAACGCAATATCGCTACTTATTTCTATATTTCATGATAAGGTGAAATATTCATTGTGGAGTGTTATGTATACCTCGTATTCACTTCAAAAGAATGTAAATGCGACACTTCCTTGCTATTAAATAGCGTTTGCAGATGTCTCCGTATTGAAGCAATAGAGTTCTAATGCTTCTTAAATAGGGATATCGCATCTCATTTCTATGTTCCATGATAAGATATAATATTCATTGCGAAGTGTCATGTATACCTTGTATTCAATTCACAAGAATGTAAATGCTACATTTCCTTGCTAGGAAATAGCGTTTGGAGATGTCCCCGCATCGAAGCAATAGAGATCTAATGCTTCTTAAATAGGGATATCGCATTTCATTTCTATGTTTCATGATAAGATATAATATTCATTGTGCAGTGTTATGTATACCACGTATTCACTTCAAAAGAATGTAAATGCGACTCTTCCTTGCTAGGAAATAGCTTTTGTAGATGTCTACGTATCGTAGCAATAGAGTTCTAATGCATTTCAAATCGCGATATCGCATCTCATTTCTATGTTTCATGATAATATGTAATATTCATTGCGAAGTGCCACGTATACCTCGTATTCACTTCAAAAGAATGTAAATGCGACACTTCCTTGGTAGGAAATAGCGTTTGCAGATGTCTACGTATCGTAGCAATAGAGTTCTAGTGCTTCGTAAAACGCGATATCGCTACTTATTTCTATGTTTCACGATAAGGTGAAATATACATTGTGGAGTGTTATGTATACCTCGTATTCACTTCAAAAGAATGTAAATGCGACACTTCCATGGTAGGAAATAGCGTTTGCAGATGTCTACGTACCGTAGCAATAAAGTCCTAATTCTTCTTGGAACGCGATATCGCTACATATTTCTATGTTTTATGATAAGGTAAAATATTCATTGTGGAGTGCTATGTATACCTCGTATTCACTTCAAATGAATGTAAATGCGACGCTTCCTTGCTAGGAAATAGCGTTTGCAGATGTCTCCGTATTGAAGCAATAGAGTTCTAATGCTTCCTAAATAGGGATATCGCATCTCATTTCTATGTTCCATGATAAGATATAATATTCATTGCGAAGTGTCATGTATACCTTGTATTCAATTCACAAGAATGTAAATGCGACACTTCCTTGCTAGGAAATAGCGTTTGGAGGTGTCCCCGTATCGAAGCAATAGAGATCTAATGCTTCTTAAATAGGGATATCGCATTTCATTTCTATGTTTCATGATAAGATATAATATTCATTGTGCAGTGTTATGTATACCTCGTATTCACTTCAAAAGAATGTAAATGCGACTCTTCCTTGCTAGGAAATAGCTTTTGTAGATGTCTACGTATCGTAGCAATAGAGTTCTAATGCATTTCAAATCGCGATATCGCATCTCATTTCTATGTTTCATGATAATATGTAATATTCATTGCGAAGTGCCACGTATACCTCGTATTCACTTCAAAAGAATGTAAATGCGACACTTCCTTGGTAGGAAATAGCGTTTGCAGATGTCTACGTATCGTAGCAACAGAGTTCTAATGCTTCTTAATACGCGATATCGCTACTTATTTCTATGTTTCATGATAAGGTGTAATATTCATTGTGGAGTGTTATGTATACCTCGTATTAACTTCAACAGAATGTAAATGCGACACTTCCTTGCTATTAAATAGCGTTTGCAGATGTCTGCGTATCGTAGCAGAAGTTTTCTAATGCTACTTAAATCGCGTTCTCGCATCTCATTCCTATGTTTCGTGATAAGATGTAATATTCATTGCGAAGTGTCTCGTATACCGCGTATTCACTTCAAAAGAATGTAAATGCGACACTTCCTTGGTAGGAAATAGCGTTTGCAGATGTCTACGTATCGTAGCAATAGAGTTCTAATGCTTCTTAAAGCGCGATATCGCATATCATTTCTATGTTCCTTGATATGATATAATATTCATTGCGAAGTGTCACTTATACCTCGCATACACTTCAAATGAATGTAAATGCGACACGTCATTGCTAGGAAACAGCGTTTGCAGATGTCTACTTATCGTAGAAATAGGGTTCTAATGCTTCTCCAAACGCGGTATCGCATCTCATTTCTATTTTTCCTGGTAAGATATGAAATCCACTGCGATGTGTCATGTATACCTCGCATTCACTTCTAAAAAATGTAAACGCGACACTTTCTTGCTAGAAAATAGCGTCTCCAGATATCTACGTATCGTAGCAATATAGTTCTGATTCTTCTTAAAACGCGATTTCGCATCTCATTTCTATGTTTCATGGTAAGAAATGATATTAATTGCGAAGTGTCTTGAATACCTCGTATTCACTCCAAAGAATGTAAATGCGACACTTCCTTACTATTAAGTAGCGTTTGCAAATGTCTACGTATCGTAGCAATAGAGTTCTAATGCTTCTTAATACGCGATATCGCTACTTATTTCTATGTTTCATGATAAGGTGAAATATTCATTGTGGAGTGTTATGTATACCTCGTAATCACTTCAAAAGAATGTAAATGCGACACTTCCTTGCTATTTAATAGCGTTTGCAGATGTCTGCGTATCGTAGCAAAAGTTTTCTAATGCTTCTTAAATCGCGTTATCGCATCTCATTCCTATGTTTCGTGATAAGATGTAATATTCATTGCGAAGTGTCACGTATACCGCGTATTCACTTCAAAAGAATGTAAATGCGACACTTCCTTGGTAGGAAATAGCGTTTGCAGATGTCTACGTATGGTAGCAATAGAGTTCTAGTGCTTCGTAAAACGCGATATCGCTACTTATTTCTATTTTTCACGATAAGGTGAAATATTCATTGTGGAGTGTTATGTGTACCTCGTATTCACTTCAAAAGAATGAAAATGCGATACTTCCATGGTAGGAAATAGCGTTTGCAGATGTCTACGTACCGTAGCAATAAAGTTCTAATTCTTCTTGGAACGCGATATCGCTACCTATTTCTATGTTTTATGATAAGGTAAAATATTCATTGTGGAGTGCTATGTATACCTCGTATTCACTTCAAAAGAATGTAAATGCGACACTTCCTTGATATTAAATAGCGTTTGCAGATGTCTGCGTATCGTAGCAAAAGTTTTCTAATGCTTCATAAATCGCGTTATCGCATCTCATTCCTATGTTTCGTGATAAGATGTAATATTCATTGCGAAGTGTCACGTATACCGCGTATTCACTTCAAAAGAATGTAAATGCGAAACTTCCTTGGTAGGAAATAGCGTTTGCAGATGTCTACGTATGGTAGCAATAGAGTTCTAGTGCTTCGTAAAACGCGATATCGCTACTTATTTCTATGTTTCACGATAAGGTGAAATATTCATTGTGGAGTGTTATGTATACCTCGTATTCACTTCAAAAGAATGTAAATGCGACACTTCCATGGTAGGAAATAGCGTTTGCAGATGTCTACGTACCGTAGCTATAAAGTTCTAATTCTTCTTGGAACGCGATATCGCTACCTATTTCTATGTTTTACGATAAGGTAAAATATTCATTGTGGAGTGCTATGTATACCTCGTATTCACTTCAAATGAATGTAAATGTGACGCTTCCTTGCTAGGAAATAGCGTTTGCAGATGTCCCCGTATCGAAGCAATAGAGATCTAATGCTTCTTAAATAGGGATATCGCATTTCATTTCTATGTTTCATGATAAGATATAATATTCATTGTGCAGTGTTATGTATACCTCGTATTCACTTCAAAAGAATGTAAATGCGACTCGTCCTTGCTAGGAAATAGCTTTTGTAGATGTCTACGTATCGTAGCAATAGAGTTCTAGTGCTTCTTAGAACGCAATATCGCTACTTATTTCTATATTTCATGATAAGGTGAAATATTCATTGTGGAGTGTTATGTATACCTCGTATTCACTTCAAAAGAATGTAAATGCGACACTTCCTTGCTATTAAATAGCGTTTGCAGATGTCTCCGTATTGAAGCAATAGAGTTCTAATGCTTCTTAAATAGGGATATCGCATCTCATTTCTATGTTCCATGATAAGATATAATATTCATTGCGAAGTGTCATGTATACCTTGTATTCAATTCACAAGAATGTAAATGCTACATTTCCTTGCTAGGAAATAGCGTTTGGAGATGTCCCCGCATCGAAGCAATAGAGATCTAATGCTTCTTAAATAGGGATATCGCATTTCATTTCTATGTTTCATGATAAGATATAATATTCATTGTGCAGTGTTATGTATACCACATATTCACTTCAAAAGAATGTAAATGCGACTCTTCCTTGCTAGGAAATAGCTTTTGTAGATGTCTACGTATCGTAGCAATAGAGTTCTAATGCATTTCAAATCGCGATATCGCATCTCATTTCTATGTTTCATGATAATATGTAATATTCATTGCGAAGTGCCACGTATACCTCGTATTCACTTCAAAAGAATGTAAATGCGACACTTCCTTGGTAGGAAATAGCGTTTGCAGATGTCTACGTATCGTAGCAACAGAGTTCTAGTGCTTCTTAATACGCGATATCGCTACTTATTTCTATGTTTCACGATAAGGTGAAATATACATTGTGGAGTGTTATGTATTCCTCGTATTCACTTCAAAAGAATGTAAATGCGACACTTCCATGGTAGGAAATAGCGTTTGCAGATGTCTACGTACCGTAGCAATAAAGTCCTAATTCTTCTTGGAACGCGATATCGCTACATATTTCTATGTTTTATGATAAGGTAAAATATTCATTGTGGAGTGCTATGTATACCTCGTATTCACTTCAAATGAATGTAAATGCGACGCTTCCTTGCTAGGAAATAGCGTTTGCAGATGTCTCCGTATTGAAGCAATAGAGTTCTAATGCTTCTTAAATAGGGATATCGCATCTCATTTCTATGTTCCATGATAAGATATAATATTCATTGCGAAGTGTCATGTATACCTTGTATTCAATTCACAAGAATGTAAATGCGACACTTCCTTGCTAGGAAATAGCGTTTGGAGGTGTCCCCGTATCGAAGCAATAGAGATCTAATGCTTCTTAAATAGGGATATCGCATTTCATTTCTATGTTTCATGATAAGATATAATATTCATTGTGCAGTGTTATGTATACCTCGTATTCACTTCAAAAGAATGTAAATGCGACTCTTCCTTGCTAGGAAATAGCTTTTGTAGATGTCTACGTATCGTAGCAATAGAGTTCTAATGCATTTCAAATCGCGATATCGCATCTCATTTCTATGTTTCATGATAATATGTAATATTCATTGCGAAGTGCCACGTATACCTCGTATTCACTTCAAAAGAATGTAAATGCGACACTTCCTTGGTAGGAAATAGCGTTTGCAGATGTCTACGTATCGTAGCAACAGAGTTCTAATGCTTCTTAATACGCGATATCGCTACTTATTTCTATGTTTCATGATAAGGTGTAATATTCATTGTGGAGTGTTATGTATACCTCGTATTAACTTCAACAGAATGTAAATGCGACACTTCCTTGCTATTAAATAGCGTTTGCAGATGTCTGCGTATCGTAGCAGAAGTTTTCTAATGCTACTTAAATCGCGTTCTCGCATCTCATTCCTATGTTTCGTGATAAGATGTAATATTCATTGCGAAGTGTCTCGTATACCGCGTATTCACTTCAAAAGAATGTAAATGCGACACTTCCTTGGTAGGAAATAGCGTTTGCAGATGTCTACGTATCGTAGCAACAGAGTTCTAGTGCTTCTTAGAACGCGATATCGCTACTTATTTCTATGTTTCATGATAAGGTGAAGTATTCATTGTGGAGTGTTATGTATACCTCGTATTCACTTCAAAAGAATGTAAATGCGACACTTCCATGGTAGGAAATAGCGTTTGCAGATGTCTACGTACCGTAGCAATAAAGTTCTAATTCTTCTTGGAACGCGATATCGCTACCTATTTCTATGTTTTACGATAAGGTAAAGTATTCATTGTGGAGTGCTATGTATACCTCGTATTCACTTCAAATGAATGTAAATGCGACGCTTCCTTGCTAGGAAATAGCGTTTGCAGATGTCTCCGTATTGAAGCAATAGAGTTCCAATGCTTCTTAAATAGGGATATCGCATCTCATTTCTATGTTTCATGATAATATATAATATTCATTGCGAAGTGTCATGTATACCTTGTATTCAATTCACAAGAATGTAAATGCGACACTTCCTTGCTAGGAAATAGCTTTTGCAGATGTCTACGTATCGTAGCAATAGAGTTCTAATGCATTACAAATCGCGATATCGCATCTCACTTCTATGTTTCATTATAATATGTAATATTCATTGCGAAGTGCCACGTATACCTCGTATTCACTTCAAAAGAATGTAAATGCGACACTTCCATGGTAGGAAATAGCGTTTGCAGATGTCTACGTACCGTAGCAATAAAGTTCTAATTCTTCTTGGAACGCGACATGGCATCCTATTTCTATGTTTCATGATAATTTGTAATATTCATTGCGAAGTGTTATGTATACCTCGCCTACACTTCAAAAGAATGTAAATGCCACACTTCCTTGCTGGGAATTAGGGTCCTGCAGATGTCTACGTATCGAAGCAATAGAGTTCTAGTGCTTCTTAAATCGCGATACCGCATCTCATTTCTATGTTTCATGATAATATATAATAGTCATTGCGAAGTGTTATGTATACCTTGTTTACACCATAAATAAATGTAAATGCGACACTTCCTTGCTAGGAAATAGCGTTTCCATTTGTTTACTTATCGGAGCAATAGAGTTCTATTGCTTCATTCAACACGATGTCGCATGTCATTTCAATGATTCATGTTAAATTGCAATGTTCTATGCAATATGTTACATTTGTCTCCATCTAGACCTTAGAAGGATGTGAATCCTATACTTACTTGCAACAGAATATCGTTTCCAGATCTCTGCGTGTCCAAGCAAGACATTTCCAATATTTCAATCAGCGCGATGTCGCATCTCATTTCAACGTTTCAATGCAAAGAATCTGTAATCTTATATCCATAACATTGTGCTTAACTGTTAGAGGTCTTCAATAGAATGTGAACGATATAATTCCATGCAACGTCATGGCGCTCCGTAGTGTCTGTCTGTTAAAGCAATCGAGCTAGAATTCTCCATGCAATGCGCTCGCGCATCCCATTTCATCGTTTCAAAGTAAGAATGCTGTTGAATCTCTTATGCATAGCTCTATGCTTATCTGCTTTAAGACTTCATAAGAATGTAAATTCTACAGCTCCATGCAACATGATTGCCCTTCGTAGTGTCTACATGTCGAGACAATAGAGTACTAATGCATTATACAATGCCATGACTCATCTCATTTCAACGTTTCGAATGTAGTAAACTGTAATCTTCTATGAAAAGCATTATAATTATCTGCTTCTACTCTACAATAGAATATGAATTCTATAGATCTAAGCAACAGGAGGGCAGGCTCTCCACCATTCTACTGCCTGCCCTGATGCGGGCAAAGGATTCCCAGGGCCACTCAAACCGCGACCAACATCTATCTTATACTCTAACCGATTCATCGTTATGCGTTTTCCATTAAGCTTGCCGGGATCAGTGATATTGATTCGCTCAATCTAAATTATTATTTTCTTTTTAAGTTTCTCGATTTTTTTAGTTTCTCTCACGACTATCGTCTATTTCGTTGTACCTTACCCTTACAGTATGGTATATAATCTGTTGTTTGATATTTCTAGGATTTCCTCTTAATAAATGCAATGCTTCCACATATTCTCTTTCTCTTTAGTTACATTGTTATTATTTTATGCTTTTCACCCTCCACATTCACTCTCTACACCATCTCGGAACAGGCGTTATACGATTACTGCAGGATGACGCCCCGGTCTCGTTACACCGAGATCGAGTGTTCTCTCTTGCATCCGTTGATTTATATATGTTATATATTGGAGAATATTTCCTCTTATCCTTTGTATTTTTCGAATGAAATTACATTGACAGAAGTACGACCTAGTTCTGCACGCCTATTTGAAACAACATTAAATCACCTTGTTAGACAATAATATATTAAATGTGACTTGGACTTTTAAATTTGAATTTATAAACATCTAACAGGTAAATATGTTTTTCTTACTATTCATATCATTATACATTCAGTGATTTATTGTGTGCAGTGATTTGATATATTAACTGCTTGATTATATTTTGCAATGAACTTTGCGTACCAAACATTGTTTTTACTCCTGATGGGAGTGGATAGTTCATCGTTTTATATTCTTATATCGCATTGACTATAAAAGTATATGACATCCTTTCTATGCAGTCATGTATAATTATGTACTGTGACGGTTTTTCCCGTTACAATCCGTAAGAAAAGGGTATATAGAACCAATAATAACGGGGTATCCAGAAGTTTAATCCGGGGTTATATCGGGGTACAGAATATCCGCGTGCTTCGGCAACGCGAAGTACAGAGCAATAAATTTCCTATCCAGCAAGTATTTCGAAGCTGCGAGGCTGGGACTTTTTGGGCGCCAGCTACTCAAGAAGTAGCAAAAACTATTAAACCACGCAACCGGGAGAAACCCGGTGCAAGATAACCCTCGAAATTTCGAAATACTCTTTCGCTCGACTGCTTGTAGCCGAGTGCGCAAATTAGGGTTGCGGGATACTGAACTCACGGCTTCTTTCTAGATTGCCTCGACGCGGTATTACAAAAGGGTATACGACACGCCGCGAATGACCGGGGATCACCACCCGTTATACAATACAAATTACAGTACGCGATATCACAATTGCGGCAGGGAACAAATGGGACGCTTTAGCGTATAAGGACTCACGTTCTCGTTTCCAACAAGTATGGATCTCGTTCAGTCCGTCTACCTCTCTCTCTCTCTCTCTCTCCTCCGAATCGCTCCGTATAATCGCTTGCTCGGTTGCTCGCTAAGTAGTCGCTAAGTCGTTCAGAAGAATAAGAGGCTGTCTTCGTGCTGGCCAGCTCATTATATAGGTTTGCTGGGGGTCTTCGGATCCCCTTAGACCCTCCTTAGGGCTAAGGGGTAGGGCCATACGCATCGGTATTGTTCGGGGCATCGATCGGTGGATTTCGGCGATCTTCCCTTATCGCCCCCTCTGGTGTGTCTAGAGGGGGTCCTCTGGATTATTTGAACTGGCTTTCCACGGCTCACCTGCAATTCCGCTGCGCATCTTGAGTTATCCTCTCCATGGGCTCAGGGGAGGGGTAGAGGTCCTTCTCACACCCGAGAACCATCCTGTTTGTCTCCATGGATTATGGCAACGGTCTTATCGTTGCAGAGCTCTGGATCGTATCCTTCGGGCTTCAGGGTCTCTTCTTGCTCACTTCCCGACTCCTCCACCGTCGAGCCCGTCACGCTACCTCGGGGCACAGCCCTTCCACGAACCTGCGGTCTTATTATCCGCCGAAGAGGCGTCTTATGGGTCGCAATGGTCCGTGTCGCGCTTCTCGCATGGGTGGTGATCTGCGAGCTAGTCTAACCGAAGCAGGGGGAGGTGAGCGAGCCTATAGTAAATATAGTCATCTGTCGACATCGTGAACATTGTTTTTTGGCAAAATTCCAGAAAAACAAATATACTATAAGTAAAATAATAAACATCATAATATTAAACTTAACTCTGTTCATCGTTGCCTTGTTGGACACATCCATAACAATATACAGGGTGGGGCAGTAATAAATAGCACCTCAGATATCCACGAAACTATAAGTTTCATAGAAGTTTTTGCTAATATAAAATTGCATAGTACAAAGGGGCCATCCGTTGATGAAAATAGTTTTTTTGTAAGTGGAGTTATGTTGGACATATGAAGGTTACCTTCATTTTTTAAAATGAATTGGTATGTCCATTCTTCCTTAATACGATAGAGCATTTTAAAGCAAGTTTAACGATCTGTAACATAAAGGCATTGAAGGTTACAAAAAGTAAAGAGAGGCGATAATACTCACGGTTTTGATAGTAAATGAAACATACGTATTGTAAACAGTGGTGGAAGGCATTATACTTACCGTTTACTTCACTGTGAATAAACACTTTTCGAAGGGCATTTCAATAGTTTGCAGCATAAGTTAAACATGATAAGATTAGTATTGAAAAATCGGTTCGAATACGTTTGGTTAGGCTGTTCTTTGTGTCGTTCATTTTATAAATACTGAGCTGCGGATTCCTGAGGACAGCTCACAAAATTGTTGAACTATGGAAGATTATCATTGTGAATTTGAATCAAAAGGTAATTAAATTCCATTAGATTGTAAACAGATCTCAATGTTTCATTTTAGATAGTAAGATTAAATACTCTTTACAAAACTACAAGAATGGATACATACCTTTCTGTTATTATTACTTCATAAAGAATTATAATTGCAATTATATAGTTCATTAGGATAAAAAATATTTCACAGAAAATTCTAAATATTAAATAAAACAATCAAGTAAAACATTTTAAATCATTACGAATATGAAAAATACTTGAACATTCCAATAGAAAGATGTCTAAACAGGAGCTAGAAAAGTCAAACATTCAGTTTCAATTCCAGAATTCATCTATAAGAGGTAAAATGTTTCGAAAGCTTTAATTACAGTCTTTAATGCAAGCAGTTGGGCAGTATTTCAATTTTTAAGAAAATTGATGAAAGTCAACCATTTTGAAGTGGTCAGAATCTTTGTCGTTTGAGCAATAAGTGAATAACAAATAACTGCATAAATTCCAGGCTTAAAAACTTATGGATTAAATCCTATGCAGACTCGTTTATGAGCGAGTTACTAAATAATAATCCACACTAAGTAATCATTTTAAAACTTAAACGATTACATCTCGTGAACTTTCAAAGATATCAGAAGTGTGAAAAGTATGTGGTTTATCAAAAACTCTTCTAAAAGAACGGACGAAGCCAATAGAAATCTTTGTTGAAGTAAGCAAGTTCTAAAGTTCTAAGCAACGCGATGGCCCTTATCTGCCTATGTTTCATAGCAAGTAAGTTCTGAATTTCTATGAAATCCGATGGAATTCCTCACTACTAACGTTTCAAAGTAAGTTCTCAAATTCTCAGTTCTACGTTTAAAACTATGTGTGTTCTATATATCTATGTAAAGTAATGGTTCCTATTAGTTGTGACGGAAACCTATATATAGTAAGTCAGGGAAGCTCGAAGGGGTTAATTATCTAAATGCTTTAAAGTGTAAAACGTACTTTAATCTAAAGCGATCTATCGTTCCAAGGTATCCGCTCACGTACAACTTTTCTTGGGCGCCAGCTGCTCAGAAAGTAGCAAAGGGAGAGACTACACGACCCCGGGAACTCTGGGGCGGAACAACCCTTGAAACTTCGAAATGCTCCTCCTCTCGACTATGACTAGCCAAGTACACACACTCAGATCGCGAGATACTGAAGTCACGGCATGTTTATTTATGGTCTCGACGTGGGTTTAACTAACAAGGGTTACGGGAAACTACGCAACACGTCGCGAATTACCGGGTATCATAACTCGCTTCACGATATAAGATACAATATACAATATGCGACACAAGAAATGGGACGCTTAAGCGAATAAGCTCTCACGTTCTCTTCTTCAGGTTCCTTGAATTCGCTGGTGATCCTCGGGTCTCCTGCATCCTCCTCGGGGCTCCTTGGTGGAGTGGGCTGTAGGCTTCGGTATTGTTCGAGTCCATCGATCAGTGGATTTCGGCGATTTCCTCTCCTCGCCCCCTTGGGTGTCCCTGAGGGGATCCTCCTGATCATTAAAATTGCGTAGCGCCTCGCGCGCCGCGCTCCCATGGCCCACCTGCAGGGTCGCTGGACTTTTGACTTCTCTTTAGGGGGTTAAGAATGGTTGAGGACCTTCTCACATCCCAGAGCATTATAAAGCACAAAAGCACAAGCATAATGCGATGCATAGAGCTTTACAACCTTCTAACTTACTTTGAACTGTTTATATGAAATGCAATATTGAGGTGCATGAAGCATGACAAATTAAATGCTTCGGCACCTGGACATCTAGAAACGCCATCCCCGGGCAGGAAAGTATAGGGTTCACACTCAATTCATATGCAGAAGCAGATAAACATAACGCGATGCTATGAATATTACATCTTATCATGAAATATAGAAGTAAGATGCGCAGCCGCGTTCTACGAAGCATTAGAACTCCATTGCTTCGATACGTAGACATCTGGAAACGCTATTTCCTTGTGACGAAGAGTGGCACTTACATTCTTTCGGGGCGTAGACGAGTGGTACATAACACTTCGCAATGAATATGATATCTTATAATGAAACATAGAAATGAAATGCCGTATCGCGTATTATGAAGCATAAGAACTCTATTGCATCGATACGTGGACATCTCGAAACGCATTTCCTAGCAAGGGTGTGTGGCATTTACATTCTTTTGAAGTGTAGACGAGGTATACATAACACTTCGCAATGAATATAGTGTCTTATCATGAAGCATAGAAATGAGATGCGACATCGCGTTTTAAGAAGCATTGCAACGCAATTGCTTCGATACGTAGACATCTGGATACGATATTTCCCTGCAAGGAAGTGTGGCATTTACATTCTTCTGATGTGTAGACGAGATATACATAGCAATTCGCAATGAATATTACATCATATTATGAAACATAGAAATGAGATGCGATATCGCGTTTAAAGAAGCATTAGAAGTCCATTGCTTCGAGACGAAGACATATGGAAACGCTATTTCCTAGCAAGTAAGTGGGGCATTTACATTCTTTTGAAGTGTAGACGAGGTATACATAATACCTCGCAATGAATATTTTATCTTATCATGAGAAACAGTACTGAGATGCGATATCGCGTTTTAGGATGCACTACTACTCTATTTCCGTGAAACGTAGACTTCTGAAAACGCATTTCGCTGCAAGGAACTGCGGCATATACATTCCTTTGAAATGTAGACGGGGTATACATAACACTTCGCAATGAATGTTACATCTTATCATGAAACATAGAACTGAAATGCGATATCGCGTTTAATGAAGCATTAGAAGTCCACTGCTTCGATACGTAGACATCTGGAAACGCTATTTCCTAGCAGGGATGTGTCGCATTTACATTCTTTTGAAGTGTAGACGAGATATACATAACACTACGCAATGAATATTACATCTTACCATGAAAAAGTAGAAATGAGGTGCGATATCGCGTCTCAAGGAGCATTAGAACTCTATTGCTTCGATACGTTGAGATCTGGAAACGCTATTTCCTAGAATGTAAGTGTGGCATTTACATTCTTTTGAAGAGTAAACGAGATATACATAAAACTTCGCAACGAATACTCTATTATCATGAATCATAGAAAAGTGAAGCCATTTCGCGTTCAAAAAAGCACTAGAACTCTTCTGCTTCGATACGTAGAAACCTGCAAACGATATTTCCTAGCAAGGTAGTGTGGAATTTACATTCTTCTGAAGTGTAAACGAGGTATACATAACACTTCGCAATGAATATTATATCTTATCCTGAGACATAAGTGAGATGCGATATCGCATTTTAAGAAGCATTAGTACTCTATTGCACCGATGCGTAGACATCTGGAAACGCTACTTCCTAGCAAGGACGTAGGCATTTACATTCTTTTGAAGTGTGAACGAGATATACATAACACTTCATCAAGAATATTATATCTTATCATGAAACACAGAATCGAGATGCGATATCGCGTTTTCAGAAGCATCAGACCTCTATAGCTACGATACCCAGACATCCGGGAACGCTAATTCCCAGCAAGGAAGTGTGGCATTTACATTCTATTGAAGTGCAGACGAGGTACACATAACACTTCGCAATGAATATTACATCCTATCATGAAACACAGAAATGAGATGCGATATCGCGTTTTAAGAAGCAATAGAACTCCATTGCTTCGATACGTGGACAACAGGAAACGCATTTCCCAGGAAGGAAGTGTCGCATTTACATTCTTTTGGAGTGAATACAAGGTATACACGACACTTCGCAATTAATATTATATCTTATCATGAAACATAGAAATGTGATGCGATATCGCGTTTTAAGAAGAATTAGGACCCTATTGCCCCGATGCGGAGACATCTGCAAACGCTATTTCCTAGCAAGGAAATGTCGCATTTACATTCATTTTAAGTGTATGCGAGGCATACATGACACTTCGCAATGAATGTTATATATTATCAGGAAGCATAGAAATGAGATGCGATATCGCGTTTTAAGAAACATTAGAACTCCATTGCTACGGTACGTAGAAATCTGTAAACGCTACTTCCCAGCATGGAAGTAGTGCAAGTGCATTCTTTTGAAGTGAATACGAGGTATACATGTCACTTCGCAATGAATATTATATCTTATCATGAAACATAGAAGTGAGATGCGACATCTCGTTTTAGGAAGCACTAGAAACCTATTGTTTTGATACGTAGACATCTGGATACGCTATTTCCTAGCAAGGATGTGTCGTATTTACATTCTATTGAAGGGAATACGAGGTATACATAACACTTCGCATTTAATATTATATCTTATCCTGAAACATAGAAATGAGATGCGATATAGCGTTTCAAGAAGCATTACAACTCTATTGCCTCGATACGTACACATCTGCAAACGCTACTTCCTAGCATGAAAGTGTCGCATTTACATTCATTTGAAGTGAATACGAGGTATACATGACACTTCGCAATGAATATTATACCTTATCACGAAACATACAAATGAAATGCGACATCTCGTTTTAAGAAGCATTAGGACCCTTTTGCTACGATAAGCAGACATCTGCAAACGATATTCCCAAGGATGGAAACGTCGCATTTACATTCTTCTGAAGTGAATACGAGGTATACATGACACTTCGCAATGATCATTATATCTTATCACGATACATATAAATGAGATGCGATATCGCGATTTAACTAGCATTAGAAATCTATTGCTACGATACGTAGACATCTGAATACGCTATTTCCTAGCAAGGAAGTGTCGCATTTACATTCGTTTGGAGTGAATACGAGGTATACATGACACTTCGCAATGAATATTATATCTTATCATGAAGCATAGGAATGAGATGCGATATCGCGTTTTGAGAAGCATTAGAACTCTATTGCCTCGACGCGTAGACATCTGCAGACGCTATTTCCTAGCATGGAAGTGTCGCATTTACATTCTTTTGAAGTGAATACGTGGTGTACATGACACTTCGCAATGAATATTGTATCTTATCATGAAACATAGAAGTGAGGTGCGATATCGCGTTTTAAGAAGCATTAGAACTCTATGGCCTCGATGCGGAAACATCTGCAAACGCTGTTTCCTGGCATGGAAGTGTCGCACTTATATTCCTTTGATGTGAATACGATGTACACATGACAGTTCGCAATGAATATTGTATCTTATCATGAAACATAGAAGTGAGATGCGATATCGCGATTTGAGTAGCATTAGTACTCTATTGCTACGATGTGTAGGCATCTGCAAACGCAATTTCCTAGCAAGGAAGTGTCGCATTTACATTCGTTTTGTGTGAATACGAGGTATACATGACATTTCGCATTGAATATTTCATCTTATCATGATACATAGAAATGAAATGCGACATCTCGTTTTAAGAGGCATTAGGATCCTCTTGCTACGATAAGTAGACATCGGCAAACGATATTCCTAAGGATGGAAACGTCGCATTTACATTCTTTTGAAGTGAATACGAGGTATACATGACACTTCGCAATAAATATTATATCTTATCATGAAACATAGATGTGAGGTGCGATATCGAGATTTTAGTAGCATTAGGAATCTATTGCTACGATACGTAGACATCTGAATACGCTATTTCATAGCAAGGAAGTGTCGCAATTACATTCGTTTGGAGTGAATACGAGGTACACATGACACTTCGCAAATAAATATTATATCTTATCATGAAGCATAGGAATGAGATGCGATATCGCGTTTTGAGAAGCACTACAACTCTATTGCTACGATACGTAGGCACCTGCAAACGCTATTTCCTAGCAAGGAATAGTCGCATTTACATTCTTTTGAAGTGAATACGAGGTATACATGACACTTCGCAATGAATATTATATCTTATCACGAAACATATAAATGAAATGCGATATCACGATTTAAGTAGCATTAGAACTCTATTGCTACGATACGTAGACATCTGCAAACGATATTTCCTAGCAAGCAATAGTTGCATTTACATTCTTTTGAAGTGAATACAAGGTATACATGACACTTCGCAATGAATATTATGTCTTCTCATTATACATAGAAATGAGATGCGATATCGCGTTTTAAGAAGCATTAGAACTCTATTGCTTCGATACGTAGACATCTGTAAGCGCTATTTCCTAGAAAGGAAGTGTGGCATTTACATACGTTTCAAGTGTAGGCGAGGAATACATAACACTTCGCAATGAATATTATATCTTATCATGAATCATAGAAATGAGATGCGATATCGCGTTTTAAGAAGCTCTAGTACTCTATTTCTACGATACATAGACGACACATCTACAGACGCTATTTCCTAGCAAGGAAGTGTCGCATTTGCATTCATTTGAAGTGAATGCGAGGTATAGATAACACTCAACAATGAATATTATATCTTATCACGAAACATAGAAATGAAATGCGATATGGCGTTTTAAGGGGCATTAGTACTCTATAGCTTCGATACAGAGATATCTGGGAACGTAATTTACTAGAAAGGAACCTCCTCGCACCCCCTAGCATCAACCCCTGGACGCATGCAACCAGCCAATCTCGCCTGCAGAACCAGCAACTGGAAGTGTTCGCGCGCGCATACCTGCACGCGCTCACTCACACCGAGTTCCGCTGCCTCACTCGCATCGCCGAGTATATCTGTCTCGCTCGTACCGGGCACCAGTGTCTCACTCGCACCACCGAGTATACCTGTCTCGCCCGCACCAAGGACGGGAAGCCCTATCTCCCTCGCACCGAGGATTCCGTCCTGCAGGAAGACATAGCCGCAGCCCATCACCTGAATGGGGTCTTTTCCAATTCCGGGAACAGGATCTGCTAGAACCTTTATATTCCTTCTAAGCTAGGACATACATACCATATCATGACGCATATATAAGAATTCCTAGATCTAAGTTACACTAAGTAAGATGCGTCCGGCCAGCGGCATGCTCCGCTAGCCCCACCACGAGCCGCGAGTCCCCACTCGCTGGACCGCGCGCTCTCCGCCTCGAGACGCGAGTCCCCCACTCGCGGGACCGCGATCTCCATACCGCGTGCCTCCGCGATCGTAGCGCCCCGCGAACCGAGGAGGTCAGAGACGCGTCTCCAGAGCACACACTCTGACTCGAGATCTCCTACCGAGGAGTCGAAACCTCTAGTTCCAGATCGTTAGCCACCTCAATGTGGGGTTCAGGCATCGTATTTCTATTTCCATTTTAACTTAGTCTTAGTCTTAGAATAATTCCAGTTCTTGTATACTTTAAACCTACAATATATTTTACTTTTACTTTTACTATATCCAAGTACAAGTTCTTTTACCAAGTCTACTATTTCCACATCCATTAATTTTATCAAGTGTTTACAATACTAGTTCTACTTTTAACATTACATGTAACTACGAATTCTTCCACGAGTTCTTCCATACAACTGGTGTTGCTCTTCATCAAATTGAAGGAGTATAGAAATCGGCTCTGTGACGTTGAGACCTCCGCCTATCCTTCAGATCTTAGTCGAAAGTACAGAAAAACCTGGTGAATGAATCGTGCTTCCGGTTTGCGAAGAACGCGACGTGCGAGTAGGAAGAATTTCATACGATCACTTGTGCGTGAATATTTGGAGGGCGTTCCGAGAGTCCTCGTATACCAGCGACCTGCCTTCGCACCAGTCCAGACGCCGCCTTTCGAAGCGACCGTCGACGCTTCCGATCCAGACACCACGACGCATCACGCCGATTCTGACACATTCAGCATCATCGCTGAATTCCGACCGCCGTCCTCCTCTTCGCTGGCGACTGATCAAGATTTCCGTAGCAGCCAACAGAACGAAATCCGCTACAATCCCAGCGAACGATCTTCCACGCCGTTTCTACGTACAAATCAAGAGAGAAGTCATCGAAAGGTAGGGTCATTCCCTTATTATCGCGAGTGTTTTCGCTAGTGTCGCGTCAGCCGAAATTGTCGGACCCGGTCTTAATGCGTTCCCGCGGACCGAATTACCGGAAAATAGTCTCGTGTCGTAAAGCCTCCGGAGCAACGGAAAATAGTTTCGCCGGACGTGACACCTCGTATTCACTTCAAAAGAATGTAAACGCGACACTTCCATTCTAGGAAATAGCGTTTGCAGATGTCTACGTACCGATGCAATGGAGTTCTAATGCTTCTTAAATCGCGATATCGCAATACATTTCTATGTTTCATGATAACATATAATATTCATTGCGAAGTCTTATGTATTCCTCGTGTGCACATCATATGAATGTAAATGCGACACTTCCTTCCTAGGAAATAGCGTTTGCAGATGTCTACGTATCGAAGCAATAGGGTACTAATGCTTCTTAAAACGCGATATCGCGTCTCATTTCCTATGCCTCATGATAAGTTATAAGATTCGTTGCGAATTGTTATGTACTCCTAGTATACATTTCAAATGAATGTAAATGCGACACTTCTTTTCTAGGAAATTACGTCTCCAGATGTCAACGTATCGAAGCAATAGAATTCTAATGCTTCTTAAATAGCGATATCGCATCTCATTTCTATGTTTCATGATAAGATACAATATTCATTGCGAAGTGTCATGTATTCCTCGTGTTCACTTCAAAAGACTGTAAATGCGACACTTCCATGCTAGGAAATAGCGTTTGCAGATGCCTACGTATCGTAGCAATAGAGTTGTAGTGCTTCTCAGAACGCGATATCGCATCTCATTTCTATGCTTCATGATAATATGTAATATTCATTGCGAAGTGTCATGTATTCCTCGTGTGCACATCATATGAATGTTAATGCGACACTTCCTTGCTATTAAATAGCGTTTGCAGATGTCTACGTATCGTAGCAATACTGTTCTAATGCTTCTTAAAACGAGATGTCGCATTTCATTCCTATGTTTCGTGATAAGATATAATATTCATTGTAGAGTGTTATGTACACCTCGCATTCACTTCAAAAGAATGTAAATGCGACACTTCCTTGCTAGGAAATAACATTTGCAGATGTCTACGCATCGTAGCAATAGAGTTCTAGTGCTTCTTAAATAGCGATATCGCATCTCACTTCTATGTTTCGAGATAAGATATAATATTCATTGTGGAATGTTATGTATACCTAGTATTCACTTCAACAGAATGTAAATGCCACACTTACATGCTAGGAAATAGCGTTTGCAGATGTCTACGTACCGTAGCAATAGAGTTCTAGTGCTTCTTAAATCGCGATATCGCATCTCACATCTATGTTTCGTGATAAGATATAATGTTCATTGCGAAGTGTCATGTATACCGCGTATTCACTTCAGAAGAATGTAAATGCGACACTTCCGTTATAGGAAATAGCGTTTGCAGATGTCTATGTATCGCAGCAATAGAGTTCTAAGGCATCATAAATCGCCATATCGCATCTCATTTCTATGTTTCGTGATAAGATACAATATCCATGGCGAAGTGTCATGCATACCTCGTATTCACTTCAATGGAATGTAAATGCGACACTTCCATGCGAGGAAATAGCGTTTGCAGATGTCTACGTATCGTAGCAATAGAGTTCTAATGCTTCTTAAAACGCGATATCGCATCTCACTTCTATGTTTCATGATAAGATATAATATTCCATATGGAGTGTCATGTATACCTCGTATTCACATCAAAAGGATGTAAATACGACACTTCCTTGCTAGGAAATAGCGTTTCCAGATGACTGCGTGTCGAAATAATAGAGTTCTAGTGATTCTTAAAACGCGATATCGCAACTCACTTTTATGCTTCATGATAAGATATAATATTCATTGCGAAGTGTCATGTATATCGCGTATTCACTTCAAAAGAATGTTAATGCGACATTTCCATGCTAGGAAATAGCGTTTGCAGATGTCTACGTATCGTAGCAATAGAGTTCTAATGCTTCTTAAAACGCGATATCGCATCTCACTGCTACGTTTCATGATAAGATATAATATTCATTATGGAGTGTTCTGTATACCTCGTATTCACTTCAAAAGAATGTAAATGCGGCATTTCCTTGCTAGCAAATAGCGTTTGCAGATGTCTACGTATCGTAGCAATAGAGTTCTAATGCTTCTTAAAACGCGATATCGCATCTCACTTTTATGCTTCATTATAAGGTATAATATTCATTGCGAAGTGTCATGTATACCTCGTATTCACCTCAAAAGAATGTAAATGCGACTCTTCCTTGCTAGGAAATAGTGTTTCCAGATGACCACGTATCGTAAGAATAGAGTTCTAATACTTGTTAAAACGAGATGTCGCATCTCATTTCTATGTTTCATGATAAGATATAATATCCATTGCGAAGTGTCATGTATACCTCGTATTCACTTCAAAAGAATGTAAATGCGACATTTCCTTGCTAGGACATAGCGTTTGCAGTTGTCTGCGTATCGTAGCAATAGAGTTCTAAGGCATCATAAATCGCCATATCGCACCTCATTTCTATGTTTCGTGATAAGATATAATGTTCATTGCGAAGTGTCATATATACCTCGTAATCACTTCAAAAGGATGTAAATATGACACTTCCTTGCTAGGAAATAGCGTTTCCAGATGACTACGTGTCGAAACAATGGAGTACTAATGATTCTTAAAACGTGATATCGCATCTCACATCTATGTTTCATGATAAGATATAATATTCATTGCGATGTGTCATGTATACCTCGTATTCCCTTCAAAAGAATGTAAATGCGACACTTCCATGTTAGGAAATAGCGTTTGCAGATGTCTACGTATCGTAGCAATGGAGTTATAATGCTTCCTAAAACGCGGTATCGCATCTCACACCTATGTTTCATGATAAGATATAATATCCATTGCGAAGTGTCATGTATACCTCGTATTCACCTCAAAAGAATGTAAATGCGAATCTTCCTTGCTAGGAAATAGTGTTTCCAGATGACCACGTATCGTAAGAATAGAGTTCTAATACTTGTTAAAACGAGATGTCGCATCTCATTTCTATGTTTCATGATAAGATGTAATATCCATTGCGAAGTGTCAAGTATACCTCGTATTCACTTCAATGGAATGTAAATGCGATCATTCCTTGCTCGCAAAAAGCGTTTGCAGATGCCTACGTATCGTAGCAATAGAGTTCGAATGCTATTTAAATCGCTATATCGCATCTCACTTCTATATATCGTGATAAGATATAATATTCATTGCGAAGTGTCATGTATACCTCGCATACACTACAAAGGAATGAAAATGCGACATTTCCTTGCTAGGAACTAGCGTCTGCAGATGTCTAGGTATCGTAGCAATAGGGTTCTAATGCTTCTTAAAACGCGATATCGCATCTCATTTCTATGTTTCATGGTAAGATATAATATGATTTGCGAAGTGTCATGTATTCCTCGTCTACACTTCAAATGAATGTAAATGCGACACTTCCTAGCAAGGAAATAGCGTTTGCAGATGTCTACGTATCATAGCAATAGATTTCTAATGCTTCTTAAAACGCGATATCGCATCTCATTTCTATGTTTCATGGTAAGATATAACATGATTTGCGAAGTGTTATGTATTCCTCGTCTACGCTTCAAATGAATGTGAATGCGATTCTTCCTCGCTAGGAAATAGCGTTTGCAGATGTCTACGTATCGTAGCAATAGCTTTCTAATGCTTCTTAAAACGCTATATCGCATCTCATTTCTATGTTCCATGGTAAGATATAATATGATTTGCGAAGTGTCATGTATTCCTCGTCTACACTTCAAATGAATATAAATGCGACACTTCCTTGCTAGGAAGTAGCTAGGAAGTAGGTATCGTAGCAATAGAGTTCTAATGCTTCTTAAAGCGAGATATTGCATCTCATATCTATGTTTCATGATATGATATAATATTCATTGCGAAGTGTTATGCATTCCTCGTCTACACTTCAAATGAATGTGAATGCGATACTTCCTCGCTAGGAAATAGCGTTTGCAGATGTCTACGTATCGTAGCAATAGCTTTCTAATGCTTCTTAGAACGCGATATCGCATCTCATATCTATGTTTCATGGTAAGATATAATATGATTTGCGAAGTGTTATGTATTCCTCGTCCACACTTCAAATGAATGTGAATGCGACACTTCCTCGCAAGGAAATAGCGTTTGCAGATGTCTACGTATCGTAGCAATAGATTTCTAATGCTTCTTAAAACGCGATATCGCATCTCATTTCTATGTTTCATGGTAAGATATAATATGATTTGCGAAGTGTCATATATTCCTCGTCTACACTTCAAATGAATGTAAATGCGACACTTCCTTCCAAAGAAATAGCGTTTGCAGATGTCTACGTATCGTAGCAATAGATGTCTAATTCTTCTTAAAACGCGATATCGCATCTCATTTCTATGTTTCATGGTAAGATATAATATGATTTGCGAAGTGTCATATATTCCTCGTCTACACTTCAAATGAATGTAAATGCGACACTTCCTTGCAAGGAAATAGCGTTTGCAGATGTCTACGTATCGTAGCAATGGATTTCTAAAGCTTCTTAAAACGCGATATCGCATCTCATTTCTATGTTTCATGGTAAGATATAATATGATTTGCGAAGTTTCATGTATTCCTCGTCTACACTTAAAATGAATGTAAATGCGACACTTCCTTGCTAGGAAATAGCGTCTGCAGATGTCTAGGTATCGTAGCAATAGAGTTGTAATGCTTCTTAAAACGCGATATCGCATCTCATTTCTATGTTTCATGGTAAGATGTAATATGATTTGCGTAGTGTTATGTATTCCTCGTCTACACTTCAAATGAATGTAAATGCGACACTTCCTTGCAAGGAATTAGCGTTTGCAGATGTCTACGTATCGAAGCAATAGAGTTCAAATGCTTCTTAAAACGAGATATTGCATCTCATATCTATGTCTCATGATAAGGTATAATATCCATTGCGAAGTGTTATGCATTCCTCGTCTTCGATTCAAATGAAAGTAAATGCGACACTTCCTTGCAAGGAAATAACGATTACAGATGTCTACGTATCGTAGCAATAGAGTTCTAATGCTTCTTAAAACGCGATATCGCATTTCACTTTTATGCTTCATGATAAGGTATAATATTCATTGCGAAGTGTCATGTAAACCTTGTATTCACTTCAAAAGGATGTAAATACGACACTTCCTCGCTAGGAAATAGCGTTTGCAGATGTCTACGTATCGTAGCAATAGCTTTCTAATGCTTCTTAAAACGCGATATCGCATTTCATTTCTATGTTTCATGGTAAGATATAATATGATTTGCTAAGTGTCATGTATTCCTCGTCTACACTTCAAATGAATGTAAATGCGACACTTCCTTGCAAGGAAGTAGCGTCTGCAGATGTCTAGGTATCGTAGCAATAGAGTTCATATGATTCTTAGAATGCGATATCGCATCTCATTTCTATGTTTCATGGTAAGATATAACATGATTTGCGAAGTGCTATGTATTCCTCGTCTACACTTCAAATGAATGTAAATGCGATACTTCCTCGCTAGGAAATAGCGTTTGCAGATGTCTACGTATCGTAGCATTAGCTTTCTAATGCTTCTTAAAACGCGATATCGCATCTCATATCTATGTTTCATGGTAAGATATAATATGATTTGCGAAGTGTTATGTATTCCTCGTCTACACTTCAAATGAATGTGAATGCGATACTTCCTCGCTAGGAAATAGCGTTTGCAGATGTCTACGTATCGTAGTAATAGCTTTCTAATGCTTCTTAAAACGCGATATCGCATCTCATTTCTATGTTTCATGGTAAGATATAATATGATTTGCGAAGTGTTATGTATTCCTCGTCCACACTTCAAATGAATGTGAATGCGACACTTCCTCGCTAGGAAATAGCGTTTGCAGATGTCTACGCATCGTAGCAATAGCTTTCTAATGCTTCTTAAAACGCGATATCGCATCTCATTTCTATGTTTCATGGTAAGATATAATATTATTTGCGAAGTGTCATGTATTCCTCGTCTACACTTCAAATGAATGTGAATGCGATACTTCCTCGCTAGGAAATAGCGTTTGCAGATGTCTACGTATCGTAGTAATAGCTTTCTAATGATTCTTAAAACGCGATATCGCATCTCATTTCTATGTTTCATGGTAAGGTATAATATGATTTGCGAAGTGTTATGTATTCCTCGTCTACACTTCAAATGAATGTGAATGCGACACTTCCTCGCTAGGAAATAGCGTTTGCAGATGTCTACGTATCGTAGCAATAGAGTTCGTATGATTCTTAAAACGCGATATCGCATCTCATTTCTATGTTTCATGGTAAGATATAACATGATTTTCGAAATGTTATGTATTTCTCCTCTACACTTCAAATGTTTGTAAATGCGACATTTCCTTGCCAGGAAATAGCGTTTGCAAATGTCTACCTATCGTAGCAATATTGTTCTAATGCTTCTTAAAACGCGATATCGCATCTCATTTCTATATTTCATGGTAAGATATGATATGATTTGCGAAGTGTTATGTATTCCTCGTCTACACTTCAAATGAATGTGAATGCGATACTTCCTCGCTAGGAAATAGCGTTTGCAGATGTCTACTTATCGTAGCTATAGGTTTCTAATGCTTCTTAAAACGCGATATCGCATCTCATTTCTATGTTTCATGGTAAGATATAATATGATTTGCGAAGTTTCATGTATTCCTCGTCCACACTTCAAATGAATGTAAATGCGACACTTCCTTTCAAGGAAATAGCGTTTCCAGATGTCTACGTATCGTAGCAATAGCTTTCTAATGCTTCTTAAAACGCGATATCGCGTCTAATTTCTATGTTTCATGGTAAGATATAATATGATTTGCGAAGTGCTACGTATTCCTCGTCTACACTTCAAATGAATGTGAGTGCGACACTTCCTCGCTAGGAAATAGCGATTGCAGATGTCTACGTATCGTAGCAATAGAGTTCATATGATTCTTAAAACGCGATATCGCATCTCATTTCTATGTTTCATGGTAAGATATAACATGATTTGCGAAGTGTCATGTACTCCTCGTCTACACTTCAAATGAATGTGTATGCGATACTTCCTCGCTAGGAAATAGCGTTTGCAGATGTCTACGTATCGTAGCAATAGAGTT
The DNA here is from genome assembly GCF_050948175.1 of Xylocopa sonorina. Lineage (NCBI taxonomy): Eukaryota > Metazoa > Arthropoda > Insecta > Hymenoptera > Apidae > Xylocopa > Xylocopa sonorina. Next base: position 727,675 of record NW_027490172.1, read on the forward strand.
CATATGATTCTTAAAACGCGATATCGCATCTCATTTCTATGTTTCATGGTAAGATATAACATGATTTGCGAAATGTTATGTATTCCTCCTCTACACTTCAAATGTTTGTAAATGTGACATTTCCTTGCCAGGAAATAGCGTTTGCAAATGTCTACCTATCGTAGCAATAGTGTTCTAATGCTTCTTAAAACGCGATATCGCATCTCATTTCTATGTTTCATGGTAAGATATGATAAGATTTGCGAAGTGTTATGTATTCCTCGTCTACACTACAAATGAATGTGAATGCGATACTTCCTCGCTAGGAAATAGCGTTTGCAGATGTCTACGTATCGTAGCATTAGCTTTCTAATGCTTCTTAAAACGCGATATCGCATCTCATATCTATGTTTCATGGTAAGATATAATATGATTTGCGAAGTGTTATGTATTCCTCGTCTACACTTCAAATGAATGTAAATGCGACACTTCCTTGCAAGGAAATAGCGTTTGCAGATGTTTACCTATCGTAGCAATAGAGTTCTAATGCTTCTTAAAACGCGATATCGCATCTCATTTCTATGTTTCATGGTAAGATATAATATGATTTGCGAAGTGCTACGTATTCCTCGTTTACACTTCAAATGAATGTGAATGCGACACTTCCTCGCTAGGAAATAGCGATTGCAGATGTCTACGTATCGTAGCAATAGAGTTCATATGATTCTTAAAACGCGATATCGCATCTCATTTCTATGTTTCATGGTAAGATATAACATGATTTGCGAAATGTTATGTATTCCTCCTCTACACTTCAAATGTTTGTAAATGTGACATTTCCTTGCCAGGAAATAGCGTTTGCAAATGTCTACCTATCGTAGGAATAGTGTTCTAATGCTTCTTAAAACGCGACATCGCATCTCATTTCTATGTTTCATGGTAAGATATGATATGATTTGCGAAGTGTTATGTATTCCTCGTCTGCACTTCAAATGAATGTGAATGCGATACTTCCTCGCTAGGAAATAGCGTTTGCAGATGTCTAGGTATCGTAGCATTAGCTTTCTAATGCTTCTTAAAACGCGATATCGCATCTCATATCTATGTTTCATGGTAAGATATAATATGATTTGCGAAGTGTTATGTATTCCTCGTCCACACTTCAAATGAATGTGAATGCGACACTTCCTTGCCAGGACATAGCGTTTGCAGATGTCTACGTATCGTAGCAATAGAGTTCATATGATTCTTAAAACGCGATATCGCATCTCATTTCTATGTTTCATGGTAAGATATAACATCATTTGCGAAATGTTATGTATTCCTCGTATACAATTCAAATGAATGTAAATGCGACTCCTTCCTCGCTAGGAAATAGCGTTTGCAGATGTCTACGTATCGTAGCAATAGCTTTCTAATGCTTCTTAAAACGCGATATCGCATCTCATTTCTATGTTTCATGGTAAGATATAATATGATTTGCGAAGTTTCATGTATTCCTCGTCCACACTTCAAATGAATGTAAATGCGACACTTCCTTTCAAGGAAATAGCGTTTCCAGATGTCTACGTATCGTAGCAATAGCTTTCTAATGCTTCTTAAAACGCGATATCGCGTCTAATTTCTATGTTTCATGGTAAGATATAATATGATTTGCGAAGTGCTACGTATTCCTCGTCTACACTTCAAATGAATGTGAATGCGACACTTCCTCGCTAGGAAATAGCGATTGCAGATGTCTACGTATCGTAGCAATAGAGTTCATATGATTCTTAAAACGCGATATCGCATCTCATTTCTATGTTTCATGGTAAGATATAACATGATTTGCGAAGTGTCATGTACTCCTCGTCTACACTTCAAATGAATGTGAATGCGATACTTCCTCGTTAGGAAATAGCGTTTGCAGATGTCTACGTATCGTAGCAATAGAGTTCATATGATTCTTAAAACGCGATATCGCATCACATTTCTATGTTTCATGGTAAGATAAAACATGATTTGCGAAATGTTATGTATTCCTCCTCTACACTTCAAATGTTTGTAAATGTGACATTTCCTTGCCAGGAAATAGCGTTTGCAAATGTCTACCTATCGTAGCAATAGTGTTCTAATGCTTCTTAAAACGCGATACCGCATCTCATTTCTATGTTTCATGGTAAGATATGATATGATTTGCGAAGTGTTATGTATTCCTCGTCTACACTTCAAATGAATGTGAATGCGACACTTCCTCGCTAGGAAATAGCGTTTGCAGATGTCTACGCATCGTAGCAATAGCTTTCTAATGCTTCTTAAAACGCGATATCGCATCTCATTTCTATGTTTCATGGTAAGATATAATATTATTTGCGAAGTGTCATGTATTCCTCGTCTACACTTCAAATGAATGTGAATGCGATACTTCCTCGCTAGGAAATAGCGTTTGCAGATGTCTACGTATCGTAGTAATAGCTTTCTAATGATTCTTAAAACGCGATATCGCATCTCATTTCTATGTTTCATGGTAAGGTATAATATGATTTGCGAAGTGTTATGTATTCCTCGTCTACACTTCAAATGAATGTGAATGCGACACTTCCTCGCTAGGAAATAGCGTTTGCAGATGTCTACGTATCGTAGCAATAGAGTTCGTATGATTCTTAAAACGCGATATCGCATCTCATTTCTATGTTTCATGGTAAGATATAACATGATTTTCGAAATGTTATGTATTTCTCCTCTACACTTCAAATGTTTGTAAATGCGACATTTCCTTGCCAGGAAATAGCGTTTGCAAATGTCTACCTATCGTAGCAATATTGTTCTAATGCTTCTTAAAACGCGATATCGCATCTCATTTCTATGTTTCATGGTAAGATATGATATGATTTGCGAAGTGTTATGTATTCCTCGTCTACACTTCAAATGAATGTGAATGCGATACTTCCTCGCTAGGAAATAGCGTTTGCAGATGTCTACGTATCGTAGCACTAGCTTTCTAATGCTTCTTAAAACGCGATATCGCATCTCATATCTATGTTTCATGATAAGATATAATATGATTTGCGAAGTGTTATGTATTCCTCGTCCACACTTCAAATGAATGTGAATGCGATACTTCCTCGCTAGGAAATAGCGTTTGCAGATGTCTACTTATCGTAGCTATAGGTTTCTAATGCTTCTTAAAACGCGATATCGCATCTCATTTCTATGTTTCATGGTAAGATATAATATGATTTGCGAAGTTTCATGTATTCCTCGTCCACACTTCAAATGAATGTAAATGCGACACTTCCTTTCAAGGAAATAGCGTTTCCAGATGTCTACGTATCGTAGCAATAGCTTTCTAATGCTTCTTAAAACGCGATATCGCGTCTAATTTCTATGTTTCATGGTAAGATATAATATGATTTGCGAAGTGCTACGTATTCCTCGTCTACACTTCAAATGAATGTGAATGCGACACTTCCTCGCTAGGAAATAGCGATTGCAGATGTCTACGTATCGTAGCAATAGAGTTCATATGATTCTTAAAACGCGATATCGCATCTCATTTCTATGTTTCATGGTAAGATATAACATGATTTGCGAAGTGTCATGTACTCCTCGTCTACACTTCAAATGAATGTGAATGCGATACTTCCTCGCTAGGAAATAGCGTTTGCAGATGTCTACGTATCGTAGCAATAGAGTTCATATGATTCTTAAAACGCGATATCGCATCTCATTTCTATGTTTCATGGTAAGATATAACATGATTTGCGAAATGTTATGTATTCCTCCTCTACACTTCAAATGTTTGTAAATGTGACATTTCCTTGCCAAGAAATAGCGTTTGCAATTGTCTACCTATCGTAGCAATAGTGTTTTAATGCTTCTTAAAACGCGATATCGCATCTCATTTCTATGTTTCATGGTAAGATATGATAAGATTTGCGAAGTGTTATGTATTCCTCGTCTACACTACAAATGAATGTGAATGCGATACTTCCTCGCTAGGAAATAGCGTTTGCAGATGTCTACGTATCGTAGCATTAGCTTTCTAATGCTTCTTAAAACGCGATATCGCATCTCATATCTATGTTTCATGGTAAGATATAATATGATTTGCGAAGTGTTATGTATTCCTCGTCTACACTTTAAATGAATGTAAATGCGACACTTCCTTGCAAGGAAATAGCGTTTGCAGATGTTTACCTATCGTAGCAATAGAGTTCTAATGCCTCTTAAAACGCGATATCGCATCTCATTTCTATGTTTCATGGTAAGATATAATATGATTTGCGAAGTGCTACGTATTCCTCGTTTACACTTCAAATGAATGTGAATGCGACACTTCCTCGCTAGGAAATAGCGATTGCAGATGTCTACGTATCGTAGCAATAGAGTTCATATGATTCTTAAAACGCGATATCGCATCTCATTTCTATGTTTCATGGTAAGATATAACATGATTTGCGAAATGTTATGTATTCCTCCTCTACACTTCAAATGTTTGTAAATGTGACATTTCCTTGCCAGGAAATAGCGTTTGCAAATGTCTACCTATCGTAGGAATAGTGTTCTAATGCTTCTTAAAACGCGACATCGCATCTCATTTCTATGTTTCATGGTAAGATATGATATGATTTGCGAAGTGTTATGTATTCCTCGTCTGCACTTCAAATGAATGTGAATGCGATACTTCCTCGCTAGGAAATAGCGTTTGCAGATGTCTACGTATCGTAGCATTAGCTTTCTAATGCTTCTTAAAACGCGATATCGCATCTCATATCTATGTTTCATGGTAAGATATAATATGATTTGCGAAGTGTTATGTATTCCTCGTCCACACTTCAAATGAATGTGAATGCGACACTTCCTTGCCAGGACATAGCGTTTGCAGATGTCTACGTATCGTAGCAATAGAGTTCATATGATTCTTAAAACGCGATATCGCATCTCATTTCTATGTTTCATGGTAAGATATAACATCATTTGCGAAATGTTATGTATTCCTCGTATACAATTCAAATGAATGTAAATGCGACTCCTTCCTCGCTAGGAAATAGCGTTTGCAGATGTCTACGTATCGTAGCAATAGCTTTCTAATGCTTCTTAAAACGCGATATCGCATCTCATTTCTATGTTTCATGGTAAGATATAATATGATTTGCGAAGTTTCATGTATTCCTCGTCCACACTTCAAATGAATGTAAATGCGACACTTCCTTTCAAGGAAATAGCGTTTCCAGATGTCTACGTATCGTAGCAATAGCTTTCTAATGCTTCTTAAAACGCGATATCGCGTCTAATTTCTATGTTTCATGGTAAGATATAATATGATTTGCGAAGTGCTACGTATTCCTCGTCTACACTTCAAATGAATGTGAATGCGACACTTCCTCGCTAGGAAATAGCGATTGCAGATGTCTACGTATCGTAGCAATAGAGTTCATATGATTCTTAAAACGCGATATCGCATCTCATTTCTATGTTTCATGGTAAGATATAACATGATTTGCGAAGTGTCATGTACTCCTCGTCTACACTTCAAATGAATGTGAATGCGATACTTCCTCGTTAGGAAATAGCGTTTGCAGATGTCTACGTATCGTAGCAATAGAGTTCATATGATTCTTAAAACGCGATATCGCATCACATTTCTATGTTTCATGGTAAGATAAAACATGATTTGCGAAATGTTATGTATTCCTCCTCTACACTTCAAATGTTTGTAAATGTGACATTTCCTTGCCAGGAAATAGCGTTTGCAAATGTCTACCTATCGTAGCAATAGTGTTCTAATGCTTCTTAAAACGCGATATCGCATCTCATTTCTATGTTTCATGGCATGATATAATATGATTTGCGAAGTTTCATGTATTCCTCTTCTACACTTCAAATGAATGTAAATGCGACACTTCCCTGCAAGGAAATAGCGTTTGCAGATATCTACGTATCGTAGCAATAGCTTTCTAATGCTTCTTAAAACGCGATATCGCATCTAATTTCTATGTTTCATGGTAAGATATAATATGATTTGCGAAGTGCTACATATTCCTCGTCTACACTTCAAATGAATGTGAATGCGACACTTCCTCGCTAGGAAATAGCGATTGCAGATGTCTACGTATTGTAGCAATAGAGTTCAGATGATTCTTAAAACGCGATATCGCATCTCATTTCTATGTTTCATGGTAAGATATAACATGATTTGCGAAGTGTCATGTACTCCTCGTCTACACTTCAAATGAATGTGAATGCGATACTTCCTCGCTAGGAAATAGCGTTTGCAGATGTCTACGTATCGTAGCAATAGAGTTCATTTGATTGTTAAAACGCGATATCGCATCTCATTTCTATGTTTCATGGTAAGATATAACATGATTTGCGAAATGTTATGTATTCCTCCTCTACACTTCAAATGTTTGTAAATGTGACATTTCCTTGCCAGGAAATAGCGTTTGCAAATGTCTACCTATCGTAGCAATAGTGTTCTAATGCTTCTTAAAACGCGATATCGCATCTCATTTCTATGTTTCATGGTAAGATATGATAAGATTTGCGAAGTGTTATGTATTCCTCGTCTACACTACAAATGAATGTGAATGCGATACTTCCTCGCTAGGAAATAGCGTTTGCAGATGTCTACGTATCGTAGCATTAGCTTTCTAATGCTTCTTAAAACGCGATATCGCATCTCATATCTATGTTTCATGGTAAGATATAATATGATTTGCGAAGTGTTATGTATTCCTCGTTCACACTTCAAATGAATGTGAATGCGATACTTCCTCGCTAGGAAATAGCGTTTGCAGATGTCTACGTATCGTAGCAATAGGTTTCTAATGCTTCTTAAAACGCGATATCGCATCTCATTTCTATGTTTCATGGTAAGATATAATGTGATTTGCGAAGTTTCATGTATTCCTCGTCTACACTTCAAATGAATTTAAATGCGACACTTCCTTGCAAGGAAGTAGCGTTTGCAGATGTCTACGTATCGTAGCAATAGCTTTCTAATGCTTCTTAAAACGCGATATCGCATCTAATTTCTATGTTTCATGGTAAGATATAATATGATTTGCGAAGTGCTACGTATTCCTCGTTTACACTTCAAATGAATGTGAATGCGACACTTCCTCGCTAGGAAATAGCGATTGCAGATGTCTACGTATCGTAGCAATAGAGTTCATATGATTCTTAAAACGCGATATCGCATCTCATTTCTATGTTTCATGGTAAGATATAACATGATTTGCGAAATGTTATGTATTCCTCCTCTACACTTCAAATGTTTGTAAATGTGACATTTCCTTGCCAGGAAATAGCGTTTGCAAATGTCTACCTATCGTAGGAATAGTGTTCTAATGCTTCTTAAAACGCGACATCGCATCTCATTTCTATGTTTCATGGTAAGATATGATATGATTTGCGAAGTGTTATGTATTCCTCGTCTGCACTTCAAATGAATGTGAATGCGATACTTCCTCGCTAGGAAATAGCGTTTGCAGATGTCTACGTATCGTAGCATTAGCTTTCTAATGCTTCTTAAAACGCGATATCGCATCTCATATCTATGTTTCATGGTAAGATATAATATGATTTGCGAAGTGTTATGTATTCCTCGTCCACACTTCAAATGAATGTGAATGCGACACTTCCTTGCCAGGACATAGCGTTTGCAGATGTCTACGTATCGTAGCAATAGAGTTCATATGATTCTTAAAACGCGATATCGCATCTCATTTCTATGTTTCATGGTAAGATATAACATCATTTGCGAAATGTTATGTATTCCTCGTATACAATTCAAATGAATGTAAATGCGACTCCTTCCTCGCTAGGAAGTAGCGTTTGCAGATGTCTACGTATCGTAGCAATAGCTTTCTAATGCTTCTTAAAACGCGATATCGCATCTCATTTCTATGTTTCATGGTAAGATATAATATGATTTGCGAAGTGTTATGTATTCCTCGTCTACACTTCAAATGAATGTAAATGCGATACTTCCTCGCTAGGAAATAGCGTTTGCAGATGTCTACGTGTCGTAGCAATAGCTTTCTAATGCTTCTTAAAACGCGATATCGCATCTCATTCCTATGTTCCATGGTAAGATATAATATGATTTGCGAAGTGTCATGTATTCCTCGTCTACACTTCAAATGAATGTAAATGCGACACTTCCTTGCTAGGAAGTAGCGTCTGCAGATGTCTAGGTATCGTAGCAATAGAGTTCATATGATCCTTAAAATGCGATATCGCATCTCATTTCTATGTTTCATGGTAAGATATAACATGATTTGCGAAGTGTTATGTATTCCTCGTCTACACTTCAAATGAATGTGAATGCGATACTTCCTCGCTGGGAAATAGCGTTTGCAGATGTCTATGTATCGTAGCATTAGCTTTCTAATGCTTCTTAAAACGCGGTATTGCATCTCATATCTATGTTTCATGGTAAGATATAATATGATTTGCGAAGTGTTATGTATTCCTCGTCCACACTTCAAATGAATGTGAATGCGACACTTCCTCGCTAGGAAATGGCGTTTGCAGATGTCTACGTATCGTAGCAATATATTTCTAATCCTTCTTGAAACGCGATAACGCATCTCATTTCTATGTTTCATGGTAAGATATAACATGATTTGCGAAGTGTTATGCATTCCTCGTCTACACTTCAAATGAATGTGAATGTGATACTTCCTCGCTAGGAAATAGCGTTTGCAGATGTCTACGTATCGTAGCAATAGCTTTCTAATGCTTCTTGAAACGAGATATTGCATCTCATACCTATGTTTCATGATAAGATATAATATTCATTGCGAAGTGTCATGTATTCCTCGTCTACACTTCAAATGATTGTGAATGCGAAACTTCCTCGCTGGGAAATAGCGTTTGCAGATATCTACGTAATGTAGCAATAGAGTTCATATGATTCTTAAAACGCGATATCGCATCTCATTTCTATGTTTCATGGTAAGATATAACATGATTTGCGAAGTGTTATGTATTCCTCGTCTACACTTCAAATGAATGTGAATGCGATACTTCCACGCTAGGAAATAGCGTTTGCAGATGTCTACGTATCGTAGCAATAGCTTTCTAACGCTTCTTAAAACGCGATATCGCATCTCATTTCTATGTTTCATGGTAAGATATAATATGATTTGCGAAGTGTTATGTATTCCTCGTCCACACTTCAAATGAATGTGAATGCGACACTTCTTCGCTAGGAAATAGCGTTTGCAGATGTATACGTATCGTAGCAATAGAGTTTATATGATTCTTAAAACGCGATATCGCATCTCATTTCTATGTTTCATGGTAAGATATAACATGATTTGCGAAGTGTTATGTATTCCTCGTCTACACTTCAAATGAATGTGAATGCGATACTTCGTCGCTAGGAAATAGCGTTTGCAGATGTCTACGTATCGTAGCAATAGATTTCTAATGCTTCTTAAAACGCGATATCGCATCTCATTTCTATGTTTCATGGTAAGATATAACATGATTTGCGAAGTGTTATGTATTCCTCGTCTACACTTCAAATGAATGTAAATGCGACACTTCCTTGCAAGGAAATAGCGTTTGCAAATGTCTACCTATCGTAGCAATAGTGCTCTAATGCTTCTTAAAACGCGATATCGCATCTCATTTCTATGTTTCATGGTAAGATATAACATGATTTGCGAAGTGTTATGTATTCCTCGTCTACACATCAAATGAATGTGAATGCGATACTTCGTCGCTAGGAAATAGCGTTTGCAGATGTCTACGTATCGTAGCATTAGCTTTCTAATGCTTCTTAAAACGCGATACCGCATCTCATATCTATGTTTCATGGTAAGATATAATATGATTTGCGAAGTGTTATGTGTTCCTCGTCTACACTTCAAATGAACGTGAATGCGACACTTCCTCGCTAGGAAGTAGCGCTTGCAGATGTCTACATATCGTAGCAATAGATTTCTAATGCTTCTTAAAACGCGATATCGCATCTCATTTCTATGTTTCATGGTAAGATATAACATGATTTGCGAAGTGTTATGTATTCCTCGTCTACACTTCAAATGAATGTGAATGCGATACTTCCTCGCTAGGAAATAGCGTTTGCAGATGTCTACGTATCGTAGCAATAGCTTTCTGATGCTTCTCAAAACGCGATATCGCATCTCATTCCTATGTTTCATGGTAAGATATAATATGATTTGCGAAGTGTTATGTATTCCTCCTCTACACTTCTAATGAATGTAAATGCGACACCTCCTTGCAAGGAAATAGCGTTTGCTGATGTCTACGTATCGTAGCAATAGAGTTCAAATGCTTCTTAAAACGAGATATTGCAACTCATATCTATGTTTCATGATAAGATATAATATTCATTGCGAAGTGTTATGCATTCCTCGTATGCGATTCAAATGAATGTAAATGCGACACTTCCTTGCAAGGAAATAGCGTTTGCAGTTGTCTACGTATCGTAGCAATAGAGTTCTTATGATTCTTAAAACGCGATATCGCATCTCATTTCTATCTTTCATGGTAAGATATAATATGATTTGCGAAGTGTTATGTATTCCTCGTCTACACTTCAAATGAATGGGAATGCGACACTTCCTCGCTAGGAAATGGCGTTTGCAGATGTCTACGTATCGTAGCAATAGATTTCTAATGCTTCTTAAAACGCGATATCTCATCTCATTTCTATGTTTCATGGCAAGATATAATCTGATTTGCGAAGTTTTATGTATTCCTCGTCTACACTTCAAATGAATGTAAATGCGACACTTCCTTGCAAGGAAATAGCGTTTGCAAATGTCTACCTATCGTAGCAATAGTGCTCTAATGCTTCTTAAAACGCGATATCGCATCTCATTTCTATGTTTCATGGTTAGATAGAATATGATTTGCGAAGTGTTATGTATTCCTCGTCTACACTTTAAATGAATGTGAATGCGATACTTCCTCGCTAGGAAATAGCGTTTGCAGATGTCTACGTATCGTAGCAATAGCTTTCTAACGCTTCTTAAAACGCGATATCGCATCTCATTTCTATGTTTCATGGTAAGATATAATATGATTTGCGAAGTGTCATGTATTCCTCGTCTACACTTCAAATGAATGTAAATGCGACACTTCCTTGCTAGGAAATAGCGTCTGCAGATATCTAGGTATCGTAGCAATAGAGTTCTAATGCTTCTTAAAACGCGATATCGCATCTCATTTCTATGTTTCATGGTAAGACGTAATATGATTTGCGAAGTGTTAAGTATTCCTACTCTACACTTAAAATGAATGTAAATGCGACACTTCCTTGCTAGGAAATAGCGTCTGCAGATGTCTAGGTATCGTAGCAATAGAGTTCTAATGCTTCTTAAAACGCGATATCGCATCTCATTTCTCTGTTTCATGGTAAGATATAATATGATTTGCGAAGTGTCATGTATTCCTCGTCTACACTTCAAATGAATGTAAATGCAACACTTCCTTGCAAGGAAATAGCGTTTGCAGATGTTTACCTATCGTAGCAATAGAGTTCTAATGCTTCTTAAAACGCGATATCGCATCTCATTTCTATGTTTCATGGTAAGATATAATATGATTTGCGAAGTGTTATGTATTCCTCGTCTACACTTCAAATGAATGTAAATGCGACACTTCCTTGCAAGGAAACAGCGTTCGCAGATGTCTAGGTATCGTAGCAATAGAGTTCATATGATTCTTAGAACGCGATATCGCATCCCATTTCTATGTTTCATGGTAAGATATAACATGATTTGCGAAGTGTTATGTATTCCTCGTCTACAATTCAAATGAATGTGAATGCGATACTTCCTCGCTAGGAAATAGCGTTTGCAGATGTCTACGTATCGTAGCAATAGCTTTCTAATGCTTCTTAAAACGCGATATCGCATCTCATTTCTATGCTTCATGGTAAGATATAACATGATTTGCGAAGTGTTATGTATTCCTCGTCTACACTTCAAATGAATGTGAATGCGATACTTCCTCGCTAGGTAATAGCGTTTGCTGATGTCTACGTATCGTAGCAATAGAGTTCAAATGCTTCTTAAAACGAGATATTGCATCTCATATCTATGTTTCATGATAAGATATAATATTCATTGCGAAGTGTTATGCATTCCTCGTATGCGATTCAAATGAATGTAAATGCGACACTTCCTCGCTAGGAAGTAGCGTTTGCAGATGTCTACGTATCGTAGCAATAGATTTCTAATGCTTCTTAAAACGCGATATCGCATCTCATTTCTATGTTTCATGGTAAGATATAACATGATTTGCGAAGTGTTATGTATTCCTCGTCTACACTTCAAATGAATGTGAATGCGATACTTCCTCGCTAGGATATAGCGTTTGCAGATGTCTACGTATCGTAGCAATAGCTTTCTAATGCTTCTTAAAACGCGATATCGCATCTCATTTCTATGTTTCATGGTAAGATATAATATGATTTGCGAAGTGTCATGTATTCCTCGTCTACACTTCAAATGAATGTAAATGCGACACTTCCTTGCTAGGAAATAGCGTCTGCAGATATCTAGGTATCGTAGCAATAGAGTTCTAATGCTTCTTAAAACGCGATATCGCATCTCATTTCTATGTTTCATGGTAAGACGTAATATGATTTGCGAAGTGTTAAGTATTCCTACTCTACACTTCAAATGAATGTAAATGCGACACTTCCTTGCTAGGAAATAGCGTCTGCAGATGTCTAGGTATCGTAGCGATAGTGTTCTAATGCTACTTAAAACGCGATATCGCATCTCATTTCTATGTTTCATGGTAAGATATAATATGATTTGCGAAGTGTTATGTATTCCTCGTCTACACTTCAAATGAATGTAAATGCGACACTTCCTTGCAAGGAAACAGCGTTCGCAGATGTCTAGGTATCGTAGCAATAGAGTTCATATGATTCTTAGAACGCGATATCGCATCTCATTTCTATGTTTCATGGTAAGATATAACATGATTTGCGAAGTGTTATGTATTCCTCGTCTACACTTCAAATGAATGTGAATGCGATACTTCCTCGCTAGGAACTAGCGTTTGCAGATGTCTACGTATCGTAGCAATAGAGTTCAAATGCTTCTTAAAACGAGATATTGCATCTCATATCTATGTTTCATGATAAGATATAATATTCATTGCGAAGTGTTATGCATTCCTCGTATGCGATTCAAATGAATGTAAATGCGACACTTCCTTGCAAGGAAATAGCGTTTGCAGATGTCTACGTATCGTAGCAATAGATTTCTAATGCTTCTTAAAACGCGATATCGCATCTCATTTCTATGTTTCATGGTAAGATATAATCTGATTTGCGAAGTGCTATGTATTCCTCGTCTACACTTCAAATGAATGTGAATGCGACACTTCCTTGCAAGGAAATAGCGTTTGCAAATGTCTACCTATCGTAGCAATAGTGCTCTAATGCTTCTTAAAACGCGATATCGCATCTCATTTCTATGTTTCATGGTAAGATATAATATGATTTGCGAAGTGTTATGTATTCCTCGTCTACACTTCAAATGAATGTGAATGCGATACTTCCTCGCTAGGAAATAGCGTTTGCAGATGTCTACGTATCGTAGCAATAGAGTTCATATGATTCTTAGAACGCGATATCGCATCTCATTTCTATGTTTCATGGTAAGATATAACATGATTTGCGAAGTGTTATATATTCCTCGTCTACACTTCAAATGAATGTGAATGCGATACTTCCTCGCTAGGAACTAGCGTTTGCAGATGTCTACGTATCGTAGCAATAGAGTTCAAATGCTTCTTAAAACGAGATATTGCATCTCATATCTATGTTTCATGATAAGATATAATATTCATTGCGAAGTGTTATGCATTCCTCGTATGCGATTCAAATGAATGTAAATGCGATACTTCCTCGCTAGGAAATAGCGTTTGCAGATGTCTACGTATCGTAGCAATAGCTTTCTAATGCTTCTTAAAACGCGATATCGCATCTCATTTCTATGTTTCATGGTAAGATATAATATGATTTGCGAAGTGTCATGTATTCCTCGTCTACACTTCAAATGAATGTAAATGCGACACTTCCTTGCTAGGAAATAGCGTCTGCAGATATCTAGGTATCGTAGCAATAGAGTTCTAATGCTTCTTAAAACGCGATATCGCATCTCATTTCTATGTTTCATGGTAAGACGTAATATGATTTGCGAAGTGTTAAGTATTCCTACTCTACACTTCAAATGAATGTAAATGCGACACTTCCTTGCTAGGAAATAGCGTCTGCAGATGTTTACCTATCGTAGCAATAGAGTTCTAATGCTTCTTAAAACGCGATATCGCATCTCATTTCTATGTTTCATGGTAAGATATAATATGATTTGCGAAGTGTTATGTATTCCTCGTCTACACTTCAAATGAATGTAAATGCGACACTTCCTTGCAAGGAAACAGCGTTCGCAGATGTCTAGGTATCGTAGCAATAGAGTTCATATGATTCTTAGAACGCGATATCGCATCTCATTTCTATGTTTCATGGTAAGATATAACATGATTTGCGAAGTGTTATGTATTCCTCGTCTACACTTCAAATGAATGTGAATGCGATACTTCCTCGCTAGGAAATAGCGTTTGCAGATGTCTACGTATCGTAGCAATAGCTTTCTAATGCTTCTTAAAACGCGATATCGCATCTCATTTCTATGTTTCATGGTAAGATATAATATGATTTGCGAAGTGTTATGTTTTCCTCGCCTACACTTCAAATGAATGTGAATGCGACACTTCCACGCTAGGAAATAGCGTTTGCAGATGTATACGTATCGTAGCAATAGATTTCTATTGCTTCTTAAAACGCGATATCGCATCTCATTTCACTGTTTCATGGTAAGATATAATATGATTTGCGAAGTGTCATGTATTCCTCGTCTACACTTCAAATGAATGTGAATGCGATACTTCCTCGCTAGGAAATAGCGTTTGCAGATGTCTACGTATCGTAGCAATAGCTTTCTAATGCTTCTTAAAACGCGATATCGCATCTCATTTCTATGTTTCATGGTAAGATATAATATGATTTGCGAAGTGTTATGTATTCCTCCTCTACACTTCTAATGAATGTAAATGCGACACCTCCTTGCAAGGAAATAGCGTTTGCAGTTGTCTACCTATCGTAGCAATAGTGTTGTAATGCTTCTTAAAACGAGATATCGCATCTCATTTCTATGTTTCATGGTAAGATATAATATGATTTGCGAAGTGTTATGTATTCCTCGTCTACACTTCAAATGAATGTAAATGCGACACTTCCATGCAAGGAAATAGCGTTTGCTGATGTCTACGTATCGTAGCAATAGAGTTCAAATGCTTCTTAAAACGAGATATTGCATCTCATATCTATGTTTCATGATAAGATATAATATTCATTGCGAAGTGTTATGCATTCCTCGTATGCGATTCAAATGAATGTAAATGCGACACTTCCTTGCAAGGAAATAGCGTTTGCAGTTGTCTGCGTATCGTAGCAATAGAGTTCTTATGATTCTTAAAACGCGATATCGCATCTCATTTCTATGTTTCATGGTAAGATATAATATGATTTGCGAAGTGTTATGTATTCCTCGTCTACACTTCAAATGAATGTAAATGCAACACTTCCTTGCATGGAAATAGCGTTTGCAGATGTTTACCTATCGTAGCAATAGAGTTCTAATGCTTCTTAAAACGCGATATCGCATCTCATTTCTATGTTTCATGGTAAGATATAATATGATTTGCGAAGTGTTATGTATTCCTCGTCTACACTTCAAATGAATGTAAATGCGACACTTCCTTGCAAGGAAACAGCGTTCGTAGATGTCTAGGTATCGTAGCAATAGAGTTCATATGATTCTTAGAACGCGATATCGCATCTCATTTCTATGTTTCATGGTAAGATATAACATGATTTACGAAGTGTTATGTATTCCTCGTCTACAATTCAAATGAATGTGAATGCGATACTTCCTTGCTAGGAAATAGCGTTTGCAGATGTCTACGTATCGTAGCAATAGCTTTCTAATGCTTCTTAAAACGCGATATCGCATCTCATTTCTATGTTTCATGGTAAGATATAATATGATTTGCGAAGTGTTATGTATTCCTCGTCTACACTTCAAATGAATGTGAATGCGACACTTCCACGCTAGGAAAAAGCGTTTGCAGATGTATACGTATCGTACCAATAGATTTCTAATGCTTCTTAAAACGCGATATCGCATCTCATTTCTATGCTTCATGGTAAGATATAACATGATTTGCGAAGTGTTATGTATTCCTCGTCTACACTTCAAATGAATGTGAATGAGAAACTTCCTCGCTAGGTAATAGCGTTTGCTGATGTCTACGTATCGTAGCAATAGAGTTCAAATGCTTCTTAAAACGAGATATTGCATCTCATATCTATGTTTCATGATAAGATATAATATTCATTGCGAAGTGTTATGCATTCCTCGTATGCGATTCAAATGAATGTAAATGCGACACTTCCTCGCTAGGAAGTAGCGTTTGCAGATGTCTACGTATCGTAGCAATGGATTTCTAATGCTTCTTAAAACGCGATATCGCATCTCATTTCTATGTTTCATGGTAAGATATAACATGATTTGCGAAGTGTTATGTATTCCTCGTCTACACTTCAAATGAATGTGAATGCGATACTTCCTCGCTAGGAAATAGCGTTTGCAGATGTCTACGTATCGTAGCAATAGCTTTCTAATGCTTCTTAAAACGCGATATCGCATCTCATTCCTATGTTTCATGGTAAGATATAATATGATTTGCGAAGTGTTATGTATTCCTCCTCTACACTTCTAATGAATGTAAATGCGACACCTCCTTGCAAGGAAATAGCGTTTGCTGATGTCTACGTATCGTAGCAATAGAGTTCAAATGCTTCTTAAAACGAGATATTGCATCTCATATCTATGTTTCATGATAAGATATAATATTCATTGCGAAGTGTTATGCATTCCTCGTATGCGATTCAAATGAATGTAAATGCGACACTTCCTTGCAAGGAAATAGCGTTTGCAGTTGTCTACGTATCGTAGCAATAGAGTTCTTATGATTCTTAAAACGCGATATCGCATCTCATTTCTATCTTTCATGGTAAGATATAATATGATTTGCGAAGTGTTATGTATTCCTCGTCTACACTTCAAATGAATGGGAATGCGACACTTCCTCGCTAGGAAATGGCGTTTGCAGATGTCTACGTATCGTAGCAATAGATTTCTAATGCTTCTTAAAACGCGATAGCGCATCTCATTTCTATGTTTCATGGTAAGATATAATATGATTTGCGAAGTGTTATGTATTCCTCGTCTACACTTCAAATGAATGTGAATGCGATACTTCCTCGCTAGGAAATAGCGTTTGCAGATGTCTACGTATCGTAGCAATAGCTTTCTAATGCTTCTTAAAACGCGATATCGCATCTCATTTCTATGTTTCATGGTAAGATATAATATGATTTGCGAAGTGTCATGTATTCCTCGTCTACACTTCAAATGAATGTAAATGCGACACTTCCTTGCTAGGAAATAGCGTTTGCAAATGTCTACCTATCGTAGCAATAGTGCTCTAATGCTTCTTAAAACGCGATATCGCATCTCATTTCTATGTTTCATGGTAAGATATAATATGATTTGCGAAGTGTTATGTATTCCTCGTCTACACTTCAAATGAATGTGAATGCGATACTTCCTCGCTAGGAAATAGCGTTTGCAGATGTCTACGTATCGTAGCAATAGCTTTCTAATGCTTCTTAAAACGCGATATCGCATCTCATTTCTATGTTTCATGGTAAGATATAATATGATTTGCGAAGTGTCATGTATTCCTCGTCTACACTTCAAATGAATGTAAATGCGACACTTCCTTGCTAGGAAATAGCGTCTGCAGATATCTAGGTATCGTAGCAATAGAGTTCTAATGCTTCTTAAAACGCGATATCGCATCTCATTTCTATGTTTCATGGTAAGACGTAATATGATTTGCGAAGTGTTAAGTATTCCTACTCTACACTTCAAATGAATGTAAATGCGACACTTCCTTGCTAGGAAATAGCGTCTGCAGATGTCTAGGTATCGTAGCGATAGTGTTCTAATGCTACTTAAATCGCGATATCGCATCTCATTTCTATGTTTCATGCTAAGATATAATATGATTTGCGAAGTGTTATGTATTCCTCGTCTACACTTCAAATGAATGTAAATGCGACACTTCCTTGCAAGGAAACAGCGTTCGCAGATGTCTAGGTATCGTAGCAATAGAGTTCATATGATTCTTAGAACGCGATATCGCATCTCATTTCTATGTTTCATGGTAAGATATAACATGATTTGCGAAGTGTTATGTATTCCTCGTCTACACTTCAAATGAATGTGAATGCGATACTTCCTCGCTAGGAACTAGCGTTTGCAGATGTCTACGTATCGTAGCAATAGATTTCAAATGCTTCTTAAAACGAGATATTGCATCTCATATCTATGTTTCATGATAAGATATAATATTCATTGCGAAGTGTTATGCATTCCTCGTATGCGATTCAAATGAATGTAAATGCGACACTTCCTCGCTAGGAAGTAGCGTTTGCAGATGTCTACGTATCGTAGCAATAGATTTCTAATGCTTCTTAAAACGCGATATCGCATCTCATTTCTATGTTTCATGGTAAGATATAACATGATTTGCGAAGTGTTATGTATTCCTCGTCTACACTTCAAATGAATGTGAATGCGACACTTCCTCGCTAGGAAATAGCGTTTGCAGATGTCTACGTATCGTAGCAATAGCTTTCTAATGCTTCTTAAAACGCGATATCGCATCTCATTCCTATGTTTCATGGTAAGATATAATATGATTTGCGAAGTGTTATGTATTCCTCGTCTACACTTCAAATGAATGTAAATGCGACACTTCCTTGCAAGGAAATAGCGTTTGCTGATGTCTACGTATCGTAGCAATAGAGTTCAAATGCTTCTTAAAACGAGATATTGCATCTCATATCTATGTTTCATGATAAGATATAATATTCATTGCGAAGTGTTATGCATTCCTCGTATGCGATTCAAATGAATGTAAATGCGACACTTCCTTGCAAGGAAATAGCGTTTGCAGTTGTCTACGTATCGTAGCAATAGAGTTCTTATGATTCTTAAAACGCGATATCGCATCTCATTTCTATGTTTCATGGCAAGATATCATCTGATTTGCGAAGTGCTATGTATTCCTCGTCTACACTTCAAATGAATGTAAATGCGACACTTCCTTGCTAGGAAATAGCGTCTGCAGATATCTAGGTATCGTAGCAATAGAGTTCTAATGCTTCTTAAAACGCGATATCGCATCTCATTTCTATGTTTCATGGTAAGACGTAATATGATTTGCGAAGTGTTAAGTATTCCTACTCTACACTTCAAATGAATGTAAATGCGACACTTCCTTGCTAGGAAATAGCGTCTGCAGATGTCTAGGTATCGTAGCGATAGTGTTCTAATGCTACTTAAAACGCGATATCGCATCTCATTTCTATGTTTCATGGTAAGATATAATATGATTTGCGAAGTGTCATGTATTCCTCGTCTACACTTCAAATGAATGTAAATGCAACACTTCCTTGCAAGGAAATAGCGTTTGCAGATGTTTACCTATCGTAGCAATAGAGTTCTAATGCTTCTTAAAACGCGATATCGCATCTCATTTCTATGTTTCATGGTAAGATATAATATGATTTGCGACGTGTTATGTATTCCTCGTCTACACTTCAAATGAATGTAAATGCGACACTTCCTTGCAAGGAAACAGCGTTCGCAGATGTCTAGGTATCGTAGCAATAGAGTTCATATGATTCTTAGAACGCGATATCGCATCTCATTTCTATGTTTCATGGTAAGATATAACATGATTTGCGAAGTGTTATGTATTCCTCGTCTACACTTCAAATGAATGTGAATGCGATACTTCCTCGCTAGGAAATAGCGTTTGCAGATGTCTACGTATCGTAGCAATAGCTTTCTAATGCTTCTTAAAACGCGATATCGCATCTCATTTCTATGTTTCATGGTAAGATATAATATGATTTGCGAAGTGTTATGTTTTCCTCGTCTACACTTCAAATGAATGTGAATGCGACACTTCCACGCTAGGAAATAGCGTTTGCAGATGTATACGTATCGTAGCAATAGATTTCTATTGCTTCTTAAAACGCGATATCACATCTCATTTCTCTGTTTCATGGTAAGATATAATATGATTTGCGAAGTGTCATGTATTCCTCGTCTACACTTCAAATGAATGTGAATGCGATACTTCCTCGCTAGGAAATAGCGTTTGCAGATGTCTACGTATCGTAGCAATAGCTTTCTAATGCTTCTTAAAACGCGATATCGCATCTCATTTCTATGTTTCATGGTAAGACGTAATATGATTTGCGAAGTGTTAAGTATTCCTACTCTACACTTCAAATGAATGTAAATGCGACACCTCCTTGCAAGGAAATAGCGTTTGCAGTTGTCTACCTATCGTAGCAATAGTGTTGTAATGCTTCTTAAAACGAGATATCGCATCTCATTTCTATGTTTCATGGTAAGATATAATATGATTTGCGAAGTGTTATGTATTCCTCGTCTACACTTCAAATGAATGTAAATGCGACACTTCCATGCAAGGAAATAGCGTTTGCTGATGTCTACGTATCGTAGCAATAGAGTTCAAATGCTTCTTAAAACGAGATATTGCATCTCATATCTATGTTTCATGATAAGATATAATATTCATTGCGAAGTGTTATGCATTCCTCGTATGCGATTCAAATGAATGTAAATGCGACACTTCCTTGCAAGGAAATAGCGTTTGCAGTTGTCTACGTATCGTAGCAATAGAGTTCTTATGATTCTTAAAACGCGATATCGCATCTCATTTCTATGTTTCATGGTAAGATATAATATGATTTGCGAAGTGTTATGTATTCCTCGTCTACACTTCAAATGAATGTGAATGCGACACTTCCTCGCTAGGAAATGGCGTTTGCAGATGTCTACGTATCGTAGCAATAGGTTTCTAATGTTTCTTAAAACGCGATATCGCATCTCATTTCTATGTTTCATGGCAAGATATAATCTGATTTGCGAAGTGTTATGTATTCCTCGTCTACACTTCAAATGAATGTAAATGCGACACTTCCTTGCAAGGAAATAGCGTTTGCAGATGTTTACCTATCGTAGCAATAGAGTTCTAATGCTTCTTAAAACGCGATATCGCATCTCATTTATATGTTTCATGGCAAGATATAATATGATTTGCGAAGTGTTATGTATTCCTCGACTACACTTCAAGTGAATGTAAATGCGACACTTCCTTGCTAGGAAATAGCGTCTGCAGATGTCTAGGTATCGTAGCGATAGTGTTCTAATGCTACTTAAAACGCGATATCGCATCTCATTTCAATGTTTCATGGTAAGATATATTATGATTTGCGAAGTGCTATGTATTCCTCGTCTACACTTCAAATGAATGTGAATGCGACACTTCCTCGCTAGGAAATAGCGTTTGCAGATGTCTACGTATCGTAGCAATAGCTTTCTAATGCTTCTTAAAACGCGATATTGCATCTCATATCTATGTTTCATGATAAGATATAATATTCATTGCGAAGTGTTATGCATTCCTCGTATGCGATTCAAATGAATGTAAATGCGACACTTCCTTGCAAGGAAATAGCGTTTGCAGTTGTCTACGTATCGTAGCAATAGAGTTCTTATGATTCTTAAAACGCGATATCGCATCTCATTTCTATGTTTCATGGTAAGACGTAATATGATTTGCGAAGTGTTAAGTATTCCTACTCTACACTTCAAATGAATGTAAATGCGACACTTCCTTGCTAGGAAATAGCGTCTGCAGATGTCTAGGTATCGTAGCGATAGTGTTCTAATGCTACTTAAATCGCGATATCGCATCTCATTTCTATGTTTCATGCTAAGATATAATATGATTTGCGAAGTGTTATGTATTCCTCGTCTACACTTCAAATGAATGTAAATGCGACACTTCCTTGCAAGGAAACAGCGTTCGCAGATGTCTAGGTATCGTAGCAATAGAGTTCATATGATTCTTAGAACGCGATATCGCATCTCATTTCTATGTTTCATGGTAAGATATAACATGATTTGCGAAGTGTTATGTATTCCTCGTCTACACTTCAAATGAATGTGAATGCGATACTTCCTCGCTAGGAACTAGCGTTTGCAGATGTCTACGTATCGTAGCAATAGATTTCAAATGCTTCTTAAAACGAGATATTGCATCTCATATCTATGTTTCATGATAAGATATAATATTCATTGCGAAGTGTTATGCATTCCTCGTATGCGATTCAAATGAATGTAAATGCGACACTTCCTCGCTAGGAAGTAGCGTTTGCAGATGTCTACGTATCGTAGCAATAGATTTCTAATGCTTCTTAAAACGCGATATCGCATCTCATTTCTATGTTTCATGGTAAGATATAACATGATTTGCGAAGTGTTATGTATTCCTCGTCTACACTTCAAATGAATGTGAATGCGACACTTCCTCGCTAGGAAATAGCGTTTGCAGATGTCTACGTATCGTAGCAATAGCTTTCTAATGCTTCTTAAAACGCGATATCGCATCTCATTCCTATGTTTCATGGTAAGATATAATATGATTTGCGAAGTGTTATGTATTCCTCGTCTACACTTCAAATGAATGTAAATGCGACACTTCCTTGCAAGGAAATAGCGTTTGCTGATGTCTACGTATCGTAGCAATAGAGTTCAAATGCTTCTTAAAACGAGATATTGCATCTCATATCTATGTTTCATGATAAGATATAATATTCATTGCGAAGTGTTATGCATTCCTCGTATGCGATTCAAATGAATGTAAATGCGACACTTCCTTGCAAGGAAATAGCGTTTGCAGTTGTCTACGTATCGTAGCAATAGAGTTCTTATGATTCTTAAAACGCGATATCGCATCTCATTTCTATGTTTCATGGCAAGATATCATCTGATTTGCGAAGTGCTATGTATTCCTCGTCTACACTTCAAATGAATGTAAATGCGACACTTCCTTGCTAGGAAATAGCGTCTGCAGATATCTAGGTATCGTAGCAATAGAGTTCTAATGCTTCTTAAAACGCGATATCGCATCTCATTTCTATGTTTCATGGTAAGACGTAATATGATTTGCGAAGTGTTAAGTATTCCTACTCTACACTTCAAATGAATGTAAATGCGACACTTCCTTGCTAGGAAATAGCGTCTGCAGATGTCTAGGTATCGTAGCGATAGTGTTCTAATGCTACTTAAAACGCGATATCGCATCTCATTTCTATGTTTCATGGTAAGATATAATATGATTTGCGAAGTGTCATGTATTCCTCGTCTACACTTCAAATGAATGTAAATGCAACACTTCCTTGCAAGGAAATAGCGTTTGCAGATGTTTACCTATCGTAGCAATAGAGTTCTAATGCTTCTTAAAACGCGATATCGCATCTCATTTCTATGTTTCATGGTAAGATATAATATGATTTGCGACGTGTTATGTATTCCTCGTCTACACTTCAAATGAATGTAAATGCGACACTTCCTTGCAAGGAAACAGCGTTCGCAGATGTCTAGGTATCGTAGCAATAGAGTTCATATGATTCTTAGAACGCGATATCGCATCTCATTTCTATGTTTCATGGTAAGATATAACATGATTTGCGAAGTGTTATGTATTCCTCGTCTACACTTCAAATGAATGTGAATGCGATACTTCCTCGCTAGGAAATAGCGTTTGCAGATGTCTACGTATCGTAGCAATAGCTTTCTAATGCTTCTTAAAACGCGATATCGCATCTCATTTCTATGTTTCATGGTAAGATATAATATGATTTGCGAAGTGTTATGTTTTCCTCGTCTACACTTCAAATGAATGTGAATGCGACACTTCCACGCTAGGAAATAGCGTTTGCAGATGTATACGTATCGTAGCAATAGATTTCTATTGCTTCTTAAAACGCGATATCACATCTCATTTCTCTGTTTCATGGTAAGATATAATATGATTTGCGAAGTGTCATGTATTCCTCGTCTACACTTCAAATGAATGTGAATGCGATACTTCCTCGCTAGGAAATAGCGTTTGCAGATGTCTACGTATCGTAGCAATAGCTTTCTAATGCTTCTTAAAACGCGATATCGCATCTCATTTCTATGTTTCATGGTAAGACGTAATATGATTTGCGAAGTGTTAAGTATTCCTACTCTACACTTCAAATGAATGTAAATGCGACACCTCCTTGCAAGGAAATAGCGTTTGCAGTTGTCTACCTATCGTAGCAATAGTGTTGTAATGCTTCTTAAAACGAGATATCGCATCTCATTTCTATGTTTCATGGTAAGATATAATATGATTTGCGAAGTGTTATGTATTCCTCGTCTACACTTCAAATGAATGTAAATGCGACACTTCCATGCAAGGAAATAGCGTTTGCTGATGTCTACGTATCGTAGCAATAGAGTTCAAATGCTTCTTAAAACGAGATATTGCATCTCATATCTATGTTTCATGATAAGATATAATATTCATTGCGAAGTGTTATGCATTCCTCGTATGCGATTCAAATGAATGTAAATGCGACACTTCCTTGCAAGGAAATAGCGTTTGCAGTTGTCTACGTATCGTAGCAATAGAGTTCTTATGATTCTTAAAACGCGATATCGCATCTCATTTCTATGTTTCATGGTAAGATATAATATGATTTGCGAAGTGTTATGTATTCCTCGTCTACACTTCAAATGAATGTGAATGCGACACTTCCTCGCTAGGAAATGGCGTTTGCAGATGTCTACGTATCGTAGCAATATGTTTCTAATGTTTCTTAAAACGCGATATCGCATCTCATTTCTATGTTTCATGGCAAGATATAATCTGATTTGCGAAGTGTTATGTATTCCTCGTCTACACTTCAAATGAATGTAAATGCGACACTTCCTTGCAAGGAAATAGCGTTTGCAGATGTTTACCTATCGTAGCAATAGAGTTCTAATGCTTCTTAAAACGCGATATCGCATCTCATTTATATGTTTCATGGCAAGATATAATATGATTTGCGAAGTGTTATGTATTCCTCGACTACACTTCAAGTGAATGTAAATGCGACACTTCCTTGCTAGGAAATAGCGTCTGCAGATGTCTAGGTATCGTAGCGATAGTGTTCTAATGCTACTTAAAACGCGATATCGCATCTCATTTCAATGTTTCATGGTAAGATATATTATGATTTGCGAAGTGCTATGTATTCCTCGTCTACACTTCAAATGAATGTGAATGCGACACTTCCTCGCTAGGAAATAGCGTTTGCAGATGTCTACGTATCGTAGCAATAGCTTTCTAATGCTTCTTAAAACGCGATATTGCATCTCATATCTATGTTTCATGATAAGATATAATATTCATTGCGAAGTGTTATGCATTCCTCGTATGCGATTCAAATGAATGTAAATGCGACACTTCCTTGCAAGGAAATAGCGTTTGCAGTTGTCTACGTATCGTAGCAATAGAGTTCTTATGATTCTTAAAACGCGATATCGCATCTCATTTCTATGTTTCATGGTAAGATATAATATGATTTGCGAAGTGTTATGTATTCCTCGTCTACACTTCAAATGAATGTGAATGCGACACTTCCTCGCTAGGAAATGGCGTTTGCAGATGTCTACGTATCGTAGCAATAGGTTTCTAATGTTTCTTAAAACGCGATATCGCATCTCATTTCTCTGTTTCATGGTAAGATATAATATGATTTGCGAAGTGTTATGTATTCCTCGTCTACAATTCAAATGAATGTGAATGCGAAACTTCCTCGCTAGGAAATAGCGTTTGCAGATGTCTACGTATCGTAGCAATAGCTTTCTAATGCTTCTTAAAACGCGATATCGCATCTCATTTCTATGCTTCATGGTAAGATATAACATGATTTGCGAAGTGTTATGTATTCCTCGTCTACACTTCAAATGAATGTGAATGCGATACTTCCTCGCTAGGAACTAGCGTTTGCAGATGTCTACGTATCGTAGCAATAGAGTTCAAATGCTTCTTAAAACGAGATATTGCATCTCATATCTATGTTTCATGATAAGATATAATATTCATTGCGAAGTGTTATGCATTCCTCGTATGCGATTCAGATGAATGTAAATGCGACACTTCCTCGCTAGGAAGTAGCGTTTGCAGATGTCTACGTATCGTAGCAATAGATTTCTAATGCTTCTTAAAACGCGATATCGCATCTCATTTCTATGTTTCATGGTAAGATATAACATGATTTGCGAAGTGTTATGTATTCCTCGTCTACACTTCAAATGAATGTGAATGCGACACTTCCTCGCTAGGAAATAGCGTTTGCAGATGTCTACGTATCGTAGCAATAGCTTTCTAATGCTTC
Organism: Xylocopa sonorina; assembly: GCF_050948175.1. Classification (NCBI taxonomy): domain Eukaryota; kingdom Metazoa; phylum Arthropoda; class Insecta; order Hymenoptera; family Apidae; genus Xylocopa; species Xylocopa sonorina. The sequence continues at coordinate 754,136 of NW_027490172.1, forward strand.
TTAAAACGCGATATCGCATCTCATTCCTATGTTTCATGGTAAAATATAATATGATTTGCGAAGTGTTATGTATTCCTCGTCTACACTTCAAATGAATGTAAATGCGACACTTCCTTGCAAGGAAATAGCGTTTGCTGATGTCTACGTATCGTAGCAATAGAGTTCAAATGCTTCTTAAAACGAGATATTGCATCCCATATCTGTGTTTCATGATAAGATATAATATTCATTGCGAAGTGTTATGCATTCCTCGTATGCGATTCAAATGAATGTAAATGCGACACTTCCTTGCAAGGAAACAGCGTTTGCAGTTGTCTACGTATCGTAGCAATAGAGTTCTTATGATTCTTAAAACGCGATATCGCATCTCATTTCTATGTTTCATGGCAAGATATAATCTGATTTGCGAAGTGCTATGTATTCCTCGTCTACACTTCAAATGAATGTAAATGCGACACTTCCTTGCTAGGAAATAGCGTCTGCAGATATCTAGGTATCGTAGCAATAGAGTTCTAATGCTTCTTAAAACGCGATATCGCATCTCATTTCTATGTTTCATGGTAAGACGTAATATGATTTGCGAAGTGTTAAGTATTCCTACTCTACACTTCAAATGAATGTAAATGCGACACTTCCTTGCTAGGAAATAGCGTCTGCAGATGTCTAGGTATCGTAGCGATAGTGTTCTAATGCTACTTAAAACGCGATATCGCATCTCATTTCTATGTTTCATGGTAAGATATAATATGATTTGCGAAGTGTTATGTATTCCTCGTCTACACTTCAAATGAATGTGAATGCGACACTTCCTCGCTAGGAAATAGCGTTTGCAGATGTCTACGTATCGTAGCAATAGCTTTCTAATGCTTCTTAAAACGCGATATCGCATCTCATTTCTATGTTTCATGGTAAGATATAACATGATTTGCGAAGTGTTATGTATTCCTCGTCTACACTTCAAATGAATGTGAATGCGACACTTCCTCGCTAGGAAATAGCGTTTGCAGATGTCTACGTATCGTAGCAATAGCTTTCTAATGCTTCTTAAAACGCGATATCGCATCTCATTTCTATGCTTCATGGTAAGATATAACATGATTTGCGAAGTGTTATGTATTCCTCGTCTACACTTCAAATGAATGTGAATGCGATACTTCCTCGCTAGGAAATAGCGTTTGCAGATGTCTACGTATCGTAGCAATAGCTTTCTAATGCTTCTTAAAACGCGATATCGCATCTCATTTCTATGTTTCATGGTAAGATATAATATGATTTGCGAAGTGTTATGTTTTCCTCGTCTACACTTCAAATGAATGTGAATGCGACACTTCCACGCTAGGAAATAGCGTTTGCAGATGTATACGTATCGTAGCAATAGATTTCTATTGCTTCTTAAAACGCGATATCACATCTCATTTCTCTGTTTCATGGTAAGATATAATATGATTTGCGAAGTGTCATGTATTCCTCGTCTACACTTCAAATGAATGTGAATGCGATACTTCCTCGCTAGGAAATAGCGTTTGCAGATGTCTACGTATCGTAGCAATAGCTTTCTAATGCTTCTTAAAACGCGATATCGCATCTCATTTCTATGTTTCATGGTAAGACGTAATATGATTTGCGAAGTGTTAAGTATTCCTACTCTACACTTCAAATGAATGTAAATGCGACACCTCCTTGCAAGGAAATAGCGTTTGCAGTTGTCTACCTATCGTAGCAATAGTGTTGTAATGCTTCTTAAAACGAGATATCGCATCTCATTTCTATGTTTCATGGTAAGATATAATATGATTTGCGAAGTGTTATGTATTCCTCGTCTACACTTCAAATGAATGTAAATGCGACACTTCCATGCAAGGAAATAGCGTTTGCTGATGTCTACGTATCGTAGCAATAGAGTTCAAATGCTTCTTAAAACGAGATATTGCATCTCATATCTATGTTTCATGATAAGATATAATATTCATTGCGAAGTGTTATGCATTCCTCGTATGCGATTCAAATGAATGTAAATGCGACACTTCCTTGCAAGGAAATAGCGTTTGCAGTTGTCTACGTATCGTAGCAATAGAGTTCTTATGATTCTTAAAACGCGATATCGCATCTCATTTCTATGTTTCATGGTAAGATATAATATGATTTGCGAAGTGTTATGTATTCCTCGTCTACACTTCAAATGAATGTGAATGCGACACTTCCTCGCTAGGAAATGGCGTTTGCAGATGTCTACGTATCGTAGCAATAGGTTTCTAATGTTTCTTAAAACGCGATATCGCATCTCATTTCTATGTTTCATGGCAAGATATAATCTGATTTGCGAAGTGTTATGTATTCCTCGTCTACACTTCAAATGAATGTAAATGCGACACTTCCTTGCAAGGAAATAGCGTTTGCAGATGTTTACCTATCGTAGCAATAGAGTTCTAATGCTTCTTAAAACGCGATATCGCATCTCATTTATATGTTTCATGGCAAGATATAATATGATTTGCGAAGTGTTATGTATTCCTCGACTACACTTCAAGTGAATGTAAATGCGACACTTCCTTGCTAGGAAATAGCGTCTGCAGATGTCTAGGTATCGTAGCGATAGTGTTCTAATGCTACTTAAAACGCGATATCGCATCTCATTTCAATGTTTCATGGTAAGATATATTATGATTTGCGAAGTGCTATGTATTCCTCGTCTACACTTCAAATGAATGTGAATGCGACACTTCCTCGCTAGGAAATAGCGTTTGCAGATGTCTACGTATCGTAGCAATAGCTTTCTAATGCTTCTTAAAACGCGATATTGCATCTCATATCTATGTTTCATGATAAGATATAATATTCATTGCGAAGTGTTATGCATTCCTCGTATGCGATTCAAATGAATGTAAATGCGACACTTCCTTGCAAGGAAATAGCGTTTGCAGTTGTCTACGTATCGTAGCAATAGAGTTCTTATGATTCTTAAAACGCGATATCGCATCTCATTTCTATGTTTCATGGTAAGATATAATATGATTTGCGAAGTGTTATGTATTCCTCGTCTACACTTCAAATGAATGTGAATGCGACACTTCCTCGCTAGGAAATGGCGTTTGCAGATGTCTACGTATCGTAGCAATAGGTTTCTAATGTTTCTTAAAACGCGATATCGCATCTCATTTCTCTGTTTCATGGTAAGATATAATATGATTTGCGAAGTGTTATGTATTCCTCGTCTACAATTCAAATGAATGTGAATGCGAAACTTCCTCGCTAGGAAATAGCGTTTGCAGATGTCTACGTATCGTAGCAATAGCTTTCTAATGCTTCTTAAAACGCGATATCGCATCTCATTTCTATGCTTCATGGTAAGATATAACATGATTTGCGAAGTGTTATGTATTCCTCGTCTACACTTCAAATGAATGTGAATGCGATACTTCCTCGCTAGGAACTAGCGTTTGCAGATGTCTACGTATCGTAGCAATAGAGTTCAAATGCTTCTTAAAACGAGATATTGCATCTCATATCTATGTTTCATGATAAGATATAATATTCATTGCGAAGTGTTATGCATTCCTCGTATGCGATTCAGATGAATGTAAATGCGACACTTCCTCGCTAGGAAGTAGCGTTTGCAGATGTCTACGTATCGTAGCAATAGATTTCTAATGCTTCTTAAAACGCGATATCGCATCTCATTTCTATGTTTCATGGTAAGATATAACATGATTTGCGAAGTGTTATGTATTCCTCGTCTACACTTCAAATGAATGTGAATGCGACACTTCCTCGCTAGGAAATAGCGTTTGCAGATGTCTACGTATCGTAGCAATAGCTTTCTAATGCTTCTTAAAACGCGATATCGCATCTCATTCCTATGTTTCATGGTAAAATATAATATGATTTGCGAAGTGTTATGTATTCCTCGTCTACACTTCAAATGAATGTAAATGCGACACTTCCTTGCAAGGAAATAGCGTTTGCTGATGTCTACGTATCGTAGCAATAGAGTTCAAATGCTTCTTAAAACGAGATATTGCATCCCATATCTGTGTTTCATGATAAGATATAATATTCATTGCGAAGTGTTATGCATTCCTCGTATGCGATTCAAATGAATGTAAATGCGACACTTCCTTGCAAGGAAACAGCGTTTGCAGTTGTCTACGTATCGTAGCAATAGAGTTCTTATGATTCTTAAAACGCGATATCGCATCTCATTTCTATGTTTCATGGCAAGATATAATCTGATTTGCGAAGTGCTATGTATTCCTCGTCTACACTTCAAATGAATGTAAATGCGACACTTCCTTGCAAGGAAATAGAGTTTGCAAATGTCTACCTATCGTAGCAATAGTGCTCTAATGCTTCTTAAAACGCGATATCGCATCTCATTTCTATGTTTCATGGTAAGATATAATATGATTTGCGAAGTGTTATGTATTCCTCGTCTACACTTCAAATGAATGTGAATGCGATACTTCCTCGCTAGGAAATAGCGTTTGCAGATGTCTACGTATCGTAGCAATAGCTTTCTAATGCTTCTTAAAACGCGATATCGCATCTCATTTCTATGTTTCATGGTAAGATATAACATGATTTGCGAAGTGTTATGTATTCCTCGTCTACACTTCAAATGAATGTGAATGCGACACTTCCTCGCTAGGAAATAGCGTTTGCAGATGTCTACGTATCGTAGCAATAGCTTTCTAATGCTTCTTAAAACGCGATATCGCATCTCATTTCTATGCTTCATGGTAAGATATAACATGATTTGCGAAGTGTTATGTATTCCTCGTCTACACTTCAAATGAATGTGAATGCGATACTTCCTCGCTAGGTAATAGCGTTTGCTGATGTCTACGTATCGTAGCAATAGAGTTCAAATGCTTCTTAAAACGAGATATTGCATCTCATATCTATGTTTCATGATAAGATATAATATTCATTGCGAAGTGTTATGCATTCCTCGTATGCGATTCAAATGAATGTAAATGCGACACTTCCTCGCTAGGAAGTAGCGTTTGCAGATGTCTACGTATCGTAGCAATAGATTTCTAATGCTTCTTAAAACGCGATATCGCATCTCATTTCTATGTTTCATGGTAAGATATAACATGATTTGCGAAGTGTTATGTATTCCTCGTCTACACTTCAAATGAATGTGAATGCGATACTTCCTCGCTAGGATATAGCGTTTGCAGATGTCTACGTATCGTAGCAATAGCTTTCTAATGCTTCTTAAAACGCGATATCGCATCTCATTTCTATGTTTCATGGTAAGATATAATATGATTTGCGAAGTGTCATGTATTCCTCGTCTACACTTCAAATGAATGTAAATGCGACACTTCCTTGCTAGGAAATAGCGTCTGCAGATATCTAGGTATCGTAGCAATAGAGTTCTAATGCTTCTTAAAACGCGATATCGCATCTCATTTCTATGTTTCATGGTAAGACGTAATATGATTTGCGAAGTGTTAAGTATTCCTACTCTACACTTCAAATGAATGTAAATGCGACACTTCCTTGCTAGGAAATAGCGTCTGCAGATGTCTAGGTATCGTAGCGATAGTGTTCTAATGCTACTTAAAACGCGATATCGCATCTCATTTCTATGTTTCATGGTAAGATATAATATGATTTGCGAAGTGTTATGTATTCCTCGTCTACACTTCAAATGAATGTAAATGCGACACTTCCTTGCAAGGAAACAGCGTTCGCAGATGTCTAGGTATCGTAGCAATAGAGTTCATATGATTCTTAGAACGCGATATCGCATCTCATTTCTATGTTTCATGGTAAGATATAACATGATTTGCGAAGTGTTATGTATTCCTCGTCTACACTTCAAATGAATGTGAATGCGATACTTCCTCGCTAGGAACTAGCGTTTGCAGATGTCTACGTATCGTAGCAATAGAGTTCAAATGCTTCTTAAAACGAGATATTGCATCTCATATCTATGTTTCATGATAAGATATAATATTCATTGCGAAGTGTTATGCATTCCTCGTATGCGATTCAGATGAATGTAAATGCGACACTTCCTCGCTAGGAAGTAGCGTTTGCAGATGTCTACGTATCGTAGCAATAGATTTCTAATGCTTCTTAAAACGCGATATCGCATCTCATTTCTATGTTTCATGGTAAGATATAACATGATTTGCGAAGTGTTATGTATTCCTCGTCTACACTTCAAATGAATGTGAATGCGACACTTCCTCGCTAGGAAATAGCGTTTGCAGATGTCTACGTATCGTAGCAATAGCTTTCTAATGCTTCTTAAAACGCGATATCGCATCTCATTCCTATGTTTCATGGTAAAATATAATATGATTTGCGAAGTGTTATGTATTCCTCGTCTACACTTCAAATGAATGTAAATGCGACACTTCCTTGCAAGGAAATAGCGTTTGCTGATGTCTACGTATCGTAGCAATAGAGTTCAAATGCTTCTTAAAACGAGATATTGCATCCCATATCTGTGTTTCATGATAAGATATAATATTCATTGCGAAGTGTTATGCATTCCTCGTATGCGATTCAAATGAATGTAAATGCGACACTTCCTTGCAAGGAAACAGCGTTTGCAGTTGTCTACGTATCGTAGCAATAGAGTTCTTATGATTCTTAAAACGCGATATCGCATCTCATTTCTATGTTTCATGGCAAGATATAATCTGATTTGCGAAGTGCTATGTATTCCTCGTCTACACTTCAAATGAATGTAAATGCGACACTTCCTTGCAAGGAAATAGAGTTTGCAAATGTCTACCTATCGTAGCAATAGTGCTCTAATGCTTCTTAAAACGCGATATCGCATCTCATTTCTATGTTTCATGGTAAGATATAATATGATTTGCGAAGTGTTATGTATTCCTCGTCTACACTTCAAATGAATGTGAATGCGATACTTCCTCGCTAGGAAATAGCGTTTGCAGATGTCTACGTATCGTAGCAATAGCTTTCTAATGCTTCTTAAAACGCGATATCGCATCTCATTTCTATGTTTCATGGTAAGATATAACATGATTTGCGAAGTGTTATGTATTCCTCGTCTACACTTCAAATGAATGTGAATGCGACACTTCCTCGCTAGGAAATAGCGTTTGCAGATGTCTACGTATCGTAGCAATAGCTTTCTAATGCTTCTTAAAACGCGATATCGCATCTCATTCCTATGTTTCATGGTAAGATATAATATGATTTGCGAAGTGTTATGTATTCCTCGTCTACACTTCAAATGAATGTAAATGCGACACTTCCTTGCAAGGAAATAACGTTTGCTGATGTCTACGTATCGTAGCAATAGAGTTCAAATGCTTCTTAAAACGAGATATTGCATCTCATATCTATGTTTCATGATAAGATATAATATTCATTGCGAAGTGTTATGCATTCCTCGTATGCGATTCAAATGAATGTAAATGCGACACTTCCTTGCAAGGAAATAGCGTTTGCAGATGTCTACGTATCGTAGCAATAGATTTCTAATGCTTCTTAAAACGCGATATCGCATCTCATTTCTATGTTTCATGGTAAGATATAATCTGATTTGCGAAGTGCTATGTATTCCTCGTCTACACTTCAAATGAATGTGAATGCGACACTTCCTTGCAAGGAAATAGCGTTTGCAAATGTCTACCTATCGTAGCAATAGTGCTCTAATGCTTCTTAAAACGCGATATCGCATCTCATTTCTATGTTTCATGGTAAGATATAATATGATTTGCGAAGTGTTATGTATTCCTCGTCTACACTTCAAATGAATGTGAATGCGATACTTCCCCGCTAGGAAATAGCGTTTGCAGATGTCTACGTATCGTAGCAATAGAGTTCATATGATTCTTAGAACGCGATATCGCATCTCATTTCTATGTTTCATGGTAAGATATAACATGATTTGCGAAGTGTTATGTATTCCTCGTCTACACTTCAAATGAATGTGAATGCGATACTTCCTCGCTAGGAACTAGCGTTTGCAGATGTCTACGTATCGTAGCAATAGAGTTCAAATGCTTCTTAAAACGAGATATTGCATCTCATATCTATGTTTCATGATAAGATATAATATTCATTGCGAAGTGTTATGCATTCCTCGTATGCGATTCAAATGAATGTAAATGCGACACTTCCTTGCAAGGAAACAGCGTTTGCAGTTGTCTACGTATCGTAGCAATAGAGTTCTTATGATTCTTAAAACGCGATATCGCATCTCATTTCTATGTTTCATGGCAAGATATAATCTGATTTGCGAAGTGCTATGTATTCCTCGTCTACACTTCAAATGAATGTAAATGCGACACTTCCTTGCAAGGAAATAGAGTTTGCAAATGTCTACCTATCGTAGCAATAGTGCTCTAATGCTTCTTAAAACGCGATATCGCATCTCATTTCTATGTTTCATGGTAAGATATAATATGATTTGCGAAGTGTTATGTATTCCTCGTCTACACTTCAAATGAATGTGAATGCGATACTTCCTCGCTAGGAAATAGCGTTTGCAGATGTCTACGTATCGTAGCAATAGCTTTCTAATGCTTCTTAAAACGCGATATCGCATCTCATTTCTATGTTTCATGGTAAGATATAACATGATTTGCGAAGTGTTATGTATTCCTCGTCTACACTTCAAATGAATGTGAATGCGACACTTCCTCGCTAGGAAATAGCGTTTGCAGATGTCTACGTATCGTAGCAATAGCTTTCTAATGCTTCTTAAAACGCGATATCGCATCTCATTCCTATGTTTCATGGTAAGATATAATATGATTTGCGAAGTGTTATGTATTCCTCGTCTACACTTCAAATGAATGTAAATGCGACACTTCCTTGCAAGGAAATAACGTTTGCTGATGTCTACGTATCGTAGCAATAGAGTTCAAATGCTTCTTAAAACGAGATATTGCATCTCATATCTATGTTTCATGATAAGATATAATATTCATTGCGAAGTGTTATGCATTCCTCGTATGCGATTCAAATGAATGTAAATGCGACACTTCCTTGCAAGGAAATAGCGTTTGCAGATGTCTACGTATCGTAGCAATAGATTTCTAATGCTTCTTAAAACGCGATATCGCATCTCATTTCTATGTTTCATGGTAAGATATAATCTGATTTGCGAAGTGCTATGTATTCCTCGTCTACACTTCAAATGAATGTGAATGCGACACTTCCTTGCAAGGAAATAGCGTTTGCAAATGTCTACCTATCGTAGCAATAGTGCTCTAATGCTTCTTAAAACGCGATATCGCATCTCATTTCTATGTTTCATGGTAAGATATAATATGATTTGCGAAGTGTTATGTATTCCTCGTCTACACTTCAAATGAATGTGAATGCGATACTTCCCCGCTAGGAAATAGCGTTTGCAGATGTCTACGTATCGTAGCAATAGAGTTCATATGATTCTTAGAACGCGATATCGCATCTCATTTCTATGTTTCATGGTAAGATATAACATGATTTGCGAAGTGTTATGTATTCCTCGTCTACACTTCAAATGAATGTGAATGCGATACTTCCTCGCTAGGAACTAGCGTTTGCAGATGTCTACGTATCGTAGCAATAGAGTTCAAATGCTTCTTAAAACGAGATATTGCATCTCATATCTATGTTTCATGATAAGATATAATATTCATTGCGAAGTGTTATGCATTCCTCGTATGCGATTCAAATGAATGTAAATGCGATACTTCCTCGCTAGGAAATAGCGTTTGCAGATGTCTACGTATCGTAGCAATAGCTTTCTAATGCTTCTTAAAACGCGATATCGCATCTCATTTCTATGTTTCATGGTAAGATATAATATGATTTGCGAAGTGTCATGTATTCCTCGTCTACACTTCAAATGAATGTAAATGCGACACTTCCTTGCTAGGAAATAGCGTCTGCAGATATCTAGGTATCGTAGCAATAGAGTTCTAATGCTTCTTAAAACGCGATATCGCATCTCATTTCTATGTTTCATGGTAAGACGTAATATGATTTGCGAAGTGTTAAGTATTCCTACTCTACACTTCAAATGAATGTAAATGCGACACTTCCTTGCTAGGAAATAGCGTCTGCAGATGTTTACCTATCGTAGCAATAGAGTTCTAATGCTTCTTAAAACGCGATATCGCATCTCATTTCTATGTTTCATGGTAAGATATAATATGATTTGCGAAGTGTTATGTATTCCTCGTCTACACTTCAAATGAATGTAAATGCGACACTTCCTTGCAAGGAAACAGCGTTCGCAGATGTCTAGGTATCGTAGCAATAGAGTTCATATGATTCTTAGAACGCGATATCGCATCTCATTTCTATGTTTCATGGTAAGATATAACATGATTTGCGAAGTGTTATGTATTCCTCGTCTACACTTCAAATGAATGTGAATGCGATACTTCCTCGCTAGGAAATAGCGTTTGCAGATGTCTACGTATCGTAGCAATAGCTTTCTAATGCTTCTTAAAACGCGATATCGCATCTCATTTCTATGTTTCATGGTAAGATATAATATGATTTGCGAAGTGTTATGTTTTCCTCGCCTACACTTCAAATGAATGTGAATGCGACACTTCCACGCTAGGAAATAGCGTTTGCAGATGTATACGTATCGTAGCAATAGATTTCTATTGCTTCTTAAAACGCGATATCGCATCTCATTTCACTGTTTCATGGTAAGATATAATATGATTTGCGAAGTGTCATGTATTCCTCGTCTACACTTCAAATGAATGTGAATGCGATACTTCCTCGCTAGGAAATAGCGTTTGCAGATGTCTACGTATCGTAGCAATAGCTTTCTAATGCTTCTTAAAACGCGATATCGCATCTCATTTCTATGTTTCATGGTAAGATATAATATGATTTGCGAAGTGTTATGTATTCCTCCTCTACACTTCTAATGAATGTAAATGCGACACCTCCTTGCAAGGAAATAGCGTTTGCAGTTGTCTACCTATCGTAGCAATAGTGTTGTAATGCTTCTTAAAACGAGATATCGCATCTCATTTCTATGTTTCATGGTAAGATATAATATGATTTGCGAAGTGTTATGTATTCCTCGTCTACACTTCAAATGAATGTAAATGCGACACTTCCATGCAAGGAAATAGCGTTTGCTGATGTCTACGTATCGTAGCAATAGAGTTCAAATGCTTCTTAAAACGAGATATTGCATCTCATATCTATGTTTCATGATAAGATATAATATTCATTGCGAAGTGTTATGCATTCCTCTTATGCGATTCAAATGAATGTAAATGCGACACTTCCTTGCAAGGAAATAGCGTTTGCAGTTGTCTGCGTATCGTAGCAATAGAGTTCTTATGATTCTTAAAACGCGATATCGCATCTCATTTCTATGTTTCATGGTAAGATATAATATGATTTGCGAAGTGTTATGTATTCCTCGTCTACACTTCAAATGAATGTAAATGCAACACTTCCTTGCAAGGAAATAGCGTTTGCAGATGTTTACCTATCGTAGCAATAGAGTTCTAATGCTTCTTAAAACGCGATATCGCATCTCATTTCTATGTTTCATGGTAAGATATAATATGATTTGCGAAGTGTTATGTATTCCTCGTCTACACTTCAAATGAATGTAAATGCGACACTTCCTTGCAAGGAAACAGCGTTCGCAGATGTCTAGGTATCGTAGCAATAGAGTTCATATGATTCTTAGAACGCGATATCGCATCTCATTTCTATGTTTCATGGTAAGATATAACATGATTTGCGAAGTGTTATGTATTCCTCGTCTACAATTCAAATGAATGTGAATGCGATACTTCCTTGCTAGGAAATAGCGTTTGCAGATGTCTACGTATCGTAGCAATAGCTTTCTAATGCTTCTTAAAACGCGATATCGCATCTCATTTCTATGTTTCATGGTAAGATATAATATGATTTGCGAAGTGTTATGTATTCCTCGTCTACACTTCAAATGAATGTGAATGCGACACTTCCACGCTAGGAAAAAGCGTTTGCAGATGTATACGTATCGTACCAATAGATTTCTAATGCTTCTTAAAACGCGATATCGCATCTCATTTCTATGCTTCATGGTAAGATATAACATGATTTGCGAAGTGTTATGTATTCCTCGTCTACACTTCAAATGAATGTGAATGAGAAACTTCCTCGCTAGGTAATAGCGTTTGGTGATGTCTACGTATCGTAGCAATAGAGTTCAAATGCTTCTTAAAACGAGATATTGCATCTCATATCTATGTTTCATGATAAGATATAATATTCATTGCGAAGTGTTATGCATTCCTCGTATGCGATTCAAATGAATGTAAATGCGACACTTCCTCGCTAGGAAGTAGCGTTTGCAGATGTCTACGTATCGTAGCAATGGATTTCTAATGCTTCTTAAAACGCGATATCGCATCTCATTTCTATGTTTCATGGTAAGATATAACATGATTTGCGAAGTGTTATGTATTCCTCGTCTACACTTCAAATGAATGTGAATGCGATACTTCCTCGCTAGGAAATAGCGTTTGCAGATGTCTACGTATCGTAGCAATAGCTTTCTAATGCTTCTTAAAACGCGATATCGCATCTCATTCCTATGTTTCATGGTAAGATATAATATGATTTGCGAAGTGTTATGTATTCCTCCTCTACACTTCTAATGAATGTAAATGCGACACCTCCTTGCAAGGAAATAGCGTTTGCTGATGTCTACGTATCGTAGCAATAGAGTTCAAATGCTTCTTAAAACGAGATATTGCATCTCATATCTATGTTTCATGATAAGATATAATATTCATTGCGAAGTGTTATGCATTCCTCGTATGCGATTCAAATGAATGTAAATGCGACACTTCCTTGCAAGGAAATAGCGTTTGCAGTTGTCTACGTATCGTAGCAATAGAGTTCTTATGATTCTTAAAACGCGATATCGCATCTCATTTCTATCTTTCATGGTAAGATATAATATGATTTGCGAAGTGTTATGTATTCCTCGTCTACACTTCAAATGAATGGGAATGCGACACTTCCTCGCTAGGAAATGGCGTTTGCAGATGTCTACGTATCGTAGCAATAGATTTCTAATGCTTCTTAAAACGCGATAGCGCATCTCATTTCTATGTTTCATGGTAAGATATAATATGATTTGCGAAGTGTTATGTATTCCTCGTCTACACTTCAAATGAATGTGAATGCGATACTTCCTCGCTAGGAAATAGCGTTTGCAGATGTCTACGTATCGTAGCAATAGCTTTCTAATGCTTCTTAAAACGCGATATCGCATCTCATTTCTATGTTTCATGGTAAGATATAATATGATTTGCGAAGTGTCATGTATTCCTCGTCTACACTTCAAATGAATGTAAATGCGACACTTCCTTGCTAGGAAATAGCGTTTGCAAATGTCTACCTATCGTAGCAATAGTGCTCTAATGCTTCTTAAAACGCGATATCGCATCTCATTTCTATGTTTCATGGTAAGATATAATATGATTTGCGAAGTGTTATGTATTCCTCGTCTACACTTCAAATGAATGTGAATGCGATACTTCCTCGCTAGGAAATAGCGTTTGCAGATGTCTACGTATCGTAGCAATAGCTTTCTAATGCTTCTTAAAACGCGATATCGCATCTCATTTCTATGTTTCATGGTAAGATATAATATGATTTGCGAAGTGTCATGTATTCCTCGTCTACACTTCAAATGAATGTAAATGCGACACTTCCTTGCTAGGAAATAGCGTCTGCAGATATCTAGGTATCGTAGCAATAGAGTTCTAATGCTTCTTAAAACGCGATATCGCATCTCATTTCTATGTTTCATGGTAAGACGTAATATGATTTGCGAAGTGTTAAGTATTCCTACTCTACACTTCAAATGAATGTAAATGCGACACTTCCTTGCTAGGAAATAGCGTCTGCAGATGTCTAGGTATCGTAGCGATAGTGTTCTAATGCTACTTAAATCGCGATATCGCATCTCATTTCTATGTTTCATGCTAAGATATAATATGATTTGCGAAGTGTTATGTATTCCTCGTCTACACTTCAAATGAATGTAAATGCGACACTTCCTTGCAAGGAAACAGCGTTCGCAGATGTCTAGGTATCGTAGCAATAGAGTTCATATGATTCTTAGAACGCGATATCGCATCTCATTTCTATGTTTCATGGTAAGATATAACATGATTTGCGAAGTGTTATGTATTCCTCGTCTACACTTCAAATGAATGTGAATGCGATACTTCCTCGCTAGGAACTAGCGTTTGCAGATGTCTACGTATCGTAGCAATAGATTTCAAATGCTTCTTAAAACGAGATATTGCATCTCATATCTATGTTTCATGATAAGATATAATATTCATTGCGAAGTGTTATGCATTCCTCGTATGCGATTCAAATGAATGTAAATGCGACACTTCCTCGCTAGGAAGTAGCGTTTGCAGATGTCTACGTATCGTAGCAATAGATTTCTAATGCTTCTTAAAACGCGATATCGCATCTCATTTCTATGTTTCATGGTAAGATATAACATGATTTGCGAAGTGTTATGTATTCCTCGTCTACACTTCAAATGAATGTGAATGCGACACTTCCTCGCTAGGAAATAGCGTTTGCAGATGTCTACGTATCGTAGCAATAGCTTTCTAATGCTTCTTAAAACGCGATATCGCATCTCATTCCCATGTTTCATGGTAAGATATAATATGATTTGCGAAGTGTTATGTATTCCTCGTCTACACTTCAAATGAATGTAAATGCGACACTTCCTTGCAAGGAAATAGCGTTTGCTGATGTCTACGTATCGTAGCAATAGAGTTCAAATGCTTCTTAAAACGAGATATTGCATCTCATATCTATGTTTCATGATAAGATATAATATTCATTGCGAAGTGTTATGCATTCCTCGTATGCGATTCAAATGAATGTAAATGCGACACTTCCTTGCAAGGAAATAGCGTTTGCAGTTGTCTACGTATCGTAGCAATAGAGTTCTTATGATTCTTAAAACGCGATATCGCATCTCATTTCTATGTTTCATGGCAAGATATAATCTGATTTGCGAAGTGCTATGTATTCCTCGTCTACACTTCAAATGAATGTAAATGCGACACTTCCTTGCAAGGAAATAGCGTTTGCAAATGTCTACCTATCGTAGCAATAGTGCTCTAATGCTTCTTAAAACGCGATATCGCATCTCATTTCTATGTTTCATGGTAAGATATAATATGATTTGCGAAGTGTTATGTATTCCTCGTCTACACTTCAAATGAATGTGAATGCGATACTTCCTCGCTAGGAAATAGCGTTTGCAGGTGTCTACGTATCGTAGCAATAGCTTTCTAATGCTTCTTAAAACGCGATATCGCATCTCATTTCTATGTTTCATGGTAAGATATAATATGATTTGCGAAGTGTCATGTATTCCTCGGCTACACTTCAAATGAATGTAAATGCGACACTTCCTTGCTAGGAAATAGCGTTTGCAAATGTCTACCTATCGTAGCAATAGTGCTCTAATGCTTCTTAAAACGCGATATCGCATCTCATTTCTATGTTTCATGGTAAGATATAATATGATTTGCGAAGTGTTATGTATTCCTCGTCTACACTTCAAATGAATGTGAATGCGATACTTCCTCGCTAGGAAATAGCGTTTGCAGATGTCTACGTATCGTAGCAATAGCTTTCTAATGCTTCTTAAAACGCGATATCGCATCTCATTTCTATGTTTCATGGTAAGATATAATATGGTTTGCGAAGTGTCATGTATTCCTCGTCTACACTTCAAATGAATGTAAATGCGACACTTCCTTGCTAGGAAATAGCGTCTGCAGATATCTAGGTATCGTAGCAATAGAGTTCTAATGCTTCTTAAAACGCGATATCGCATCTCATTTCTATGTTTCATGGTAAGACGTAATATGATTTGCGAAGTGTTAAGTATTCCTACTCTACACTTCAAATGAATGTAATTGCGACACTTCCTTGCTAGGAAATAGCGTCTGCAGATGTCTAGGTATCGTAGCGATAGTGTTCTAATGCTACTTAAAACGCGATATCGCATCTCATTTCTATGTTTCATGGTAAGATATAATATGATTTGCGAAGTGTCATGTATTCCTCGTCTACACTTCAAATGAATGTAAATGCAACACTTCCTTGCAAGGAAATAGCGTTTGCAGATGTTTACCTATCGTAGCAATAGAGTTCTAATGCTTCTTAAAACGCGATATCGCATCTCATTTCTATGTTTCATGGTAAGATATAATATGATTTGCGAAGTGTTATGTATTCCTCGTCTACACTTCAAATGAATGTAAATGCGACACTTCCTTGCAAGGAAACAGCGTTCGCAGATGTCTAGGTATCGTAGCAATAGAGTTCATATGATTCTTAGAACGCGATATCGCATCTCATTTCTATGTTTCATGGTAAGATATAACATGATTTGCGAAGTGTTATGTATTCCTCGTCTACACTTCAAATGAATGTGAATGCGATACTTCCTCGCTAGGAAATAGCGTTTGCAGATGTCTACGTATCGTAGCAATAGCTTTCTAATGCTTCTTAAAACGCGATATCGCATCTCATTTCTATGTTTCATGGTAAGATATAATATGATTTGCGAAGTGTTATGTTTTCCTCGTCTACACTTCAAATGAATGTGAATGCGACACTTCCACGCTAGGAAATAGCGTTTGCAGATGTATACGTATCGTAGCAATAGATTTCTATTGCTTCTTAAAACGCGATATCACATCTCATTTCTCTGTTTCATGGTAAGATATAATATGATTTGCGAAGTGTCATGTATTCCTCGTCTACACTTCAAATGAATGTGAATGCGATACTTCCTCGCTAGGAAATAGCGTTTGCAGATGTCTACGTATCGTAGCAATAGCTTTCTAATGCTTCTTAAAACGCGATATCGCATCTCATTTCTATGTTTCATGGTAAGATATAATATGATTTGCGAAGTGTCATGTATTCCTCGTCTACACTTCAAATGAATGTAGATGCAACACTTCCTTGCAAGGAAATAGCGTTTGCAGATGTTTACCTATCGTAGCAATAGAGTTCTAATGCTTCTTAAAACGCGATATCGCATCTCATTTCTATGTTTCATGGTAAGATATAATATGATTTGCGAAGTGTTATGTATTCCTCGTCTACACTTCAAATGAATGTAAATGCGACACTTCCTTGCAAGGAAACAGCGTTCGCAGATGTCTAGGTATCGTAGCAATAGAGTTCATATGATTCTTAGAACGCGATATCGCATCTCATTTCTATGTTTCATGGTAAGATATAACATGATTTGCGAAGTGTTATGTATTCCTCGTCTACACTTCAAATGAATGTGAATGCGATACTTCCTCGCTAGGAAATAGCGTTTGCAGATGTCTACGTATCGTAGCAATAGCTTTCTAATGCTTCTTAAAACGCGATATCGCATCTCATTTCTATGTTTCATGGTAAGATATAATATGATTTGCGAAGTGTTATGTTTTCCTCGTCTACACTTCAAATGAATGTGAATGCGACACTTCCACGCTAGGAAATAGCGTTTGCAGATGTATACGTATCGTAGCAATAGATTTCTATTGCTTCTTAAAACGCGATATCACATCTCATTTCTCTGTTTCATGGTAAGATATAATATGATTTGCGAAGTGTCATGTATTCCTCGTCTACACTTCAAATGAATGTGAATGCGATACTTCCTCGCTAGGAAATAGCGTTTGCAGATGTCTACGTATCGTAGCAATAGCTTTCTAATGCTTCTTAAAACGCGATATCGCATCTCATTTCTATGTTTCATGGTAAGATATAATATGATTTGCGAAGTGTTATGTATTCCTCCTCTACACTTCTAATGAATGTAAATGCGACACCTCCTTGCAAGGAAATAGCGTTTGCAGTTGTCTACCTATCGTAGCAATAGTGTTGTAATGCTTCTTAAAACGAGATATCGCATCTCATTTCTATGTTTCATGGTAAGATATAATATGATTTGCGAAGTGTTATGTATTCCTCGTCTACACTTCAAATGAATGTAAATGCGACACTTCCATGCAAGGAAATAGCGTTTGCTGATGTCTACGTATCGTAGCAATAGAGTTCAAATGCTTCTTAAAACGAGATATTGCATCTCATATCTATGTTTCATGATAAGATATAATATTCATTGCGAAGTGTTATGCATTCCTCGTATGCGATTCAAATGAATGTAAATGCGACACTTCCTTGCAAGGAAATAGCGTTTGCAGTTGTCTACGTATCGTAGCAATAGAGTTCTTATGATTCTTAAAACGCGATACCGCATCTCATTTCTATGTTTCATGGTAAGATATAATATGATTTGCGAAGTGTTATGTATTCCTCGTCTACACTTCAAATGAATGTGAATGCGACACTTCCTCGCTAGGAAATGGCGTTTGCAGATGTCTACGTATCGTAGCAATAGGTTTCTAATGCTTCTTAAAACGCGATATCGCATCTCATTTCTATGTTTCATGGCAAGATATAATCTGATTTGCGAAGTGTTATGTATTCCTCGTCTACACTTCAAATGAATGTAAATGCGACACTTCCTTGCAAGGAAATAGCGTTTGCAGATGTTTACCTATCGTAGCAATAGAGTTCTAATGCTTCTTAAAACGCGATATCGCATCTCATTTCTATGTTTCATGGCAAGATATAATATGATTTGCGAAGTGTTATGTATTCCTCGACTACACTTCAAGTGAATGTAAATGCGACACTTCCTTGCTAGGAAATAGCGTCTGCAGATGTCTAGGTATCGTAGCGATAGTGTTCTAATGCTACTTAAAACGCGATATCGCATCTCATTTCAATGTTTCATGGTAAGATATATTATGATTTGCGAAGTGCTATGTATTCCTCGTCTACACTTCAAATGAATGTGAATGCGACACTTCCTCGCTAGGAAATAGCGTTTGCAGATGTCTACGTATCGTAGCAATAGCTTTCTAATGCTTCTTAAAACGCGATATCGCATCTCATTTCTATGTTTCATGGTAAGATATAATATGATTTGCGAAGTGTCATGTATTCCTCGTCCACACTTCAAATGAATGTAAATGCGACACTTCCTTGCTAGGAAATAGCGTCTGCAGATGTCTAGGTATCGTAGCGATAGTGTTCTAATGCTTCTTAAAACGCGATATCGCATCTCATTTCTATGTTTCATGGTAAGATATATTATGATTTGCGATGTATTATGTATTCCACGTCTACACTTCAAATGAATGTGAATGCGACACTTCCTCGCTAGGAAATAGCGTTTGCAGATATCTACGTATCGTAGCATTAGCTTTCTAATGCTTCTTAAAACGCGATATCGCATCTCATTTCTATGTTTCATGGTAAGATATATTATGATTTGCGAAGTGTTATGTATTCCTCGTCTACACTTCAAATGAATGTGAATGCGACACTTCGTCGCTAGGAAATAGCGTTTGCAGATATCTACGTATCGTAGCATTAGCTTTCTAATGCTTCTTAAAACGCGATATCGCATCTCATATCTATGTTTAATGGTAAGATATAATATGATTTGCGAAATGTTATGTATTCCTCGTCTACACTTCAAATGAATGTGAATGCGACACTTCCTCGCTAGGAAATAGCGTTTGCAGATGTCTACGTACCGTAGCAATGGATTTCTAATGCTTCTTAAAACGCGATATCGCATCTCATTTCTATGTTTCATGGTAAGATATATTTTGATTTGCGAAGTGTTATGTATTCCTCGTCTACACTTCAAGTGAATGTGAATGCGACACTTCCTCGCTAGGAAATAGCGTTTGAGGATGTCTACGTATCGTAGCAATAGATTTCTAATGCTTCTTAAAACGCGATATCGCATCTCATTTCTATGTTTCATGGCAAGATATAATATGATTTGCGAAGTGTTATGTATTCCTCGTCTACACTTCAAATGAATGTAAATGCGACACTTCCTTGCAAGGAAATAGCGTTTGCAGATGTTTACCTATCGTAGCAGTAGAGTTCTAATGCTTCTTAAAACGCGATATCGCATCTCATTTCTATGTTTCTTGGTAAGATGTAATATGATTTGCGAAGTGTTATGTATTCCTCCTCTACACTTCAAATGAATGTAAATGCGACACTTCCTTGCTAGGAAATAGCGTCTGCAGATGTCTGGGTATCGTAGCAATAGAGTTCTAATGCTTCTTAAAACGCGATATCGCATCTCATTTCTCTGTTTCATGGTAAGATATAATATGATTTGCGAAGTGTCATGTATTCCTCGTCCACACTTCAAATGAATGTAAATGCGACACTTCCTTGCTAGGAAATAGCGTCTGCAGATGTCTAGGTATCGTAGCGATAGTGTTCTAATGCTTCTTAAAACGCGATATCGCATCTCATTTCTATGTTTCATGGTAAGATATATTATGATTTGCGATGTGTTATGTATTCCACGTCTACACTTCAAATGAATGTGAATGCGACACTTCCTCGCTAGGAAATAGCGTTTGCAGATATCTACGTATCGTAGCATTAGCTTTCTAATGCTTCTTAAAACGCGATATCGCATCTCATATCTATGTTTCATGGTAAGATATAATATGATTTGCGAAATGTTATGTATTCCTCGTCTACACTTCAAATGAATGTGAATGCGACACTTCCTCGCTAGGAAATAGCGTTTGCAGATGTCTACGTACCGTAGCAATAGCTTTCTAATGCTTCTTAAAACGCGATATCGCATCTCATTTCTATGTTTCATTGTAAGATGTAATATGATTTGCGAAGTGTTATGTATTCCTCGTCTACACTTCAAGTGAATGTAAATGCGACACTTCCTTGCTAGGAAATAGCGTCTGCAGATGTCTAGGTATCGTAGCGATAGTGTTCTAATGCTACTTAAAACGCGATATCGCATCTCATTTCAATGTTTCATGGTAAGATATATTATGATTTGCGAAGTGCTATGTATTCCTCGTCTACACTTCAAATGAATGTGAATGCGACACTTCCTCGCTAGGAAATAGCGTTTGCAGATGTCTACGTATCGTAGCAATAGCTTTCTAATGCTTCTTAAAACGCGATATCGCATCTCATTTCTATGTTTCATGGTAAGATATAATATGATTTGCGAAGTGTTATGTATTCCTCGTCTACACTTCAAATGAATGTGAATGCGACACTTCCTCGCTAGGAAATAGCGTTTGCAGATGTATACGTATCGTAGCAATAGATTTCTAATGCTTCTTAAAACGCGATATCGCATCTCATTTCTCTGTTTCATGGTAAGATATAATATGATTTGCGAAGTGTCAAGTATTCCTCGTCTACACTTCAAATGAATGTGAATGCGATACTTCCTCGCTAGGAAATAGCGTCTGCAGATGTCTAGGTATCGTTGCGATAGTGTTCTAATGCTACTTAAAACGCGATATCGCATCTCATTTCAATGTCTCATGGTAAGATATAATATGATTTGCGAAGTGTTATGTATTCCTCGTCTACACTTCAAATGAATGTAAATGCGACACTTCCTTGCTAGGAAATAGCGTCCGCAGATGTCTAGGTATCGTAGCGAAAGTGTTCTAATGCTTCTTAAAACGCGATATCGCATCTCATTTGTATGTTTCATGGTAGGATATATTATGATTTGCGAAGTGTTATGTATTCCTCGTCTACACTTCAAATGAATGTGAATGCGACACTTCGTCGCTAGGAAATAGCGTTTGCAGATATCTACGTATCGTAGCATTAGCTTTCTAATGCTTCTTAAAACGCGATATCGCATCTCATATCTATGTTTAATGGTAAGATATAATATGATTTGCGAAATGTTATGTATTCCTCGTCTACACTTCAAATGAAAGTGAATGCTACACTTCCTCGCTAGGAAATGGCGTTTGCAGATGTCTACGTACCGTAGCAATGGATTTCTAATGCTTCTTAAAACGCGATATCGCATCTCATTTCTATGTTTCATGGTAAGATATATTTTGATTTGCGAAGTGTTATGTATTCCTCGTCTACACTTCAAGTGAATGTGAATGCGACACTTCCTCGCTAGGAAATAGCGTTTGCAGATGTCTACGTATCGTAGCAATAGATTTCTAGTGCTTCTTAAAACGCGATATCGCATCTCATTTCTATGTTTCATGGCAAGATATAATATGATTTGCGAAGTGTCATGTATTCCTCGTCCACACTTCAAATGAATGTAAATGCGACACTTCCTTGCTAGGAAATAGCGTCTGCAGATGTCTAGGTATCGTAGCGATAGTGTTCTAATGCTTCTTAAAACGCGATATCGCATCTCATTTCTATGTTTCATGGTAAGATATATTATGATTTGCGATGTGTTATGTATTCCACGTCTACACTTCAAATGAATGTGAATGCGACACTTCCTCGCTAGGAAATAGCGTTTGCAGATATCTACGTATCGTAGCATTAGCTTTCTAATGCTTCTTAAAACGCGATATCGCATCTCATATCTATGTTTCATGGTAAGATATAATATGATTTGCGAAATGTTATGTATTCCTCGTCTACACTTCAAATGAATGTGAATGCGACACTTCCTCGCTAGGAAATAGCGTTTGCAGATGTCTACGTACCGTAGCAATAGCTTTCTAATGCTTCTTAAAACGCGATATCGCATCTCATTTCTATGTTTCATTGTAAGATGTAATATGATTTGCGAAGTGTTATGTATTCCTCGTCTACACTTCAAGTGAATGTAAATGCGACACTTCCTTGCTAGGAAATAGCGTCTGCAGATGTCTAGGTATCGTAGCGATAGTGTTCTAATGCTACTTAAAACGCGATATCGCATCTCATTTCAATGTTTCATGGTAAGATATATTATGATTTGCGAAGTGCTATGTATTCCTCGTCTACACTTCAAATGAATGTGAATGCGACACTTCCTCGCTAGGAAATAGCGTTTGCAGATGTCTACGTATCGTAGCAATAGCTTTCTAATGCTTCTTAAAACGCGATATCGCATCTCATTTCTATGTTTCATGGTAAGATATAATATGATTTGCGAAGTGTTATGTATTCCTCGTCTACACTTCAAATGAATGTGAATGCGACACTTCCTCGCTAGGAAATAGCGTTTGCAGATGTATACGTATCGTAGCAATAGATTTCTAATGCTTCTTAAAACGCGATATCGCATCTCATTTCTCTGTTTCATGGTAAGATATATTTTGATTTGCGAAGTGTTATGTATTCCTCGTCTACACTTCAAGTGAATGTGAATGCGACACTTCCTCGCTAGGAAATAGCGTTTGCAGATGTCTACGTATCGTAGCAATAGATTTCTAATGCTTCTTAAAACGCGATATCGCATCTCATTTCTATGTTTCATGGCAAGATATAATATGATTTGCGAAGTGTTATGTATTCCTCGTCTACACTTCAAATGAATGTAAATGCGACACTTCCCTGCTAGGAAATAGCGTCTGCAGATGTCTAGGTATCGTAGCGATAGTGTTCTAATGCTTCTTAAAACGCGATATCGCATCCCATTTCTATGTTTCATGGTAAGATGTAATATGATTTGCGAAGTGTTATGTATTCCTCCTCTACACTTCAAATGAATGTAAATGCGACACTTCCTTGCTAGGAAATAGCGTCTGCAGATGTCTAGGTATCGTAGCAATAGAGTTCTAATGCTTCTTAAAACGCGATATCGCATCTCATTTCTCTGTTTCATGGTAAGATATAATATGATTTGCGAAGTGTCATGTATTCCTCGTCCACACTTCAAATGAATGTAAATGCGACACTTCATTGCTAGGAAATAGCGTCTGCAGATGTCTAGGTATCGTAGCGATAGTGTTCTAATGCTTCTTAAAACGCGATATCGCATCTCATTTCTATGTTTCATGGTAAGATATATTATGATTTGCAATGTTTTATGTATTCCTCGTCTACACTTCAAATGAATGTGAATGCGAAACTTCCTCGCTAGGAAATAGCGTTTGCAGATATCTACGTATCGTAGCATTAGCTTTCTAATGCTTCTTAAAACGCGATATCGCATCTCATATCTATGTTTCATGGTAAGATATAATATGATTTGCGAAATGTTATGTATTCCTCGTCTACACTTCAAATGAATGTGAATGCGACACTTCCTCGCTAGGAAATAGCGTTTGCAGATGTCTACGTACCGTAGCAATAGCTTTCTAATGCTTCTTAAAACGCGATATCGCATCTCATTTCTATGTTTCATGGTAAGATATAATATGATTTGCGGAGTGTTATGTATTCCTCGACTACACTTCAAATGAATGTAAATGCGACACTTCCTTGCTAGGAAATAGCGCCCGCAGATGTCTAGGTATCGTAGCGATAGTGTTCTAATGCTACTTAAAACGCGATATCGCATCTCATTTCAATGTTTCATGGTAAGATATATTATGATTTGCGAAGTGTCAAGTATTCCTCGTCTACACTTCAAATGAATGTGAATGCGATACTTCCTCGCTAGGAAATAGCGTTTGCAGATGTCTACGTATCGTAGCAATAGCTTTCTAATGCTTCTTAAAACGCGATATCGCATCTCATTTCTATGTTTCATGGTAAGATATAATATGATTTGCGACGTGATATGTATTCCTCGTCTACACTTCAAATGAATGTAAATGCGACACTTCCTTGCAAGGAAATAGCGTTTGCAGATGTTTACCTATCGTAGCAATAGAGTTCTAATGCTTCTTAAAACGCGATATCGCATCTCATTTCTATGTTTCATGGCAAGATATAATATGATTTGCGACGTGTTATGTATTCCTCGTCTACACTTCAAATGAATGTAAATGCGACACTTCCTTGCAAGGAAATAGCGTTTGCTGATGTCTACGTATCGTAGCAATAGAGTTCAAATGCTTCTTAAAACGAGATATTGCATCTCATATCTATGCTTCATGATAAGATATAATATTCATTGCGAAGTGTTATGCATTCCTCGTATGCGATTCAAATGAATGTAAATGCGACACTTCCTTGCAAGGAAATAGCGTTTGCAGTTGTCTACGTATCGTAGCAATAGAGTTCTTATGATTCTTAAAACGCGATATCGCATCTCATTTCTATCTTTCATGGTAAGATATAATATGATTTGCGAAGTGTTATGTATTCCTCGTCTACACTTCAAATGAATGTGAATGCGACACTTCCTCGCTAGGAAATGGCGTTTGCAGATGTCTACGTATCGTAGCAATAGATTTCTAATGCTTCTTAAAACGCGATATCGCATGTCATTTCCATGTTTCATGGCAAGATATAATCTGATGTGCGAAGTGTTATGTATTCCTCGTCTACACTTCAAATGAATGTAAATGCGACACTTCCTTGCAAGGAAATAGCGTTTGCATATGTCTACGTATCGAAGCAATAGGGTTCAAATGCTTCTTAAAACGAGATATTGCATCTCATATCTATGTTTCATGATAAGATATAATATTCATTGGGAAGTGTTATGCATTCCTCGTCTACGATTCAAATGAAAGTAAATGCGACACTTCCTTGCAAGGAAATAACGATTGCAGATGTCTACGTATCGTAGCAATAGAGTTCATATGATTCTTAAAACGCGATATCGCATCTCATTTCTATCTTTCATGGTAAGATATAATATGATTTGCGAAGTGTTATGTATTCCTCGTCTACACTTCAAATGAATGTGAATGCGACACTTCCTCGCTAGGAAATAGCGTTTGCAGATGTCTACGTATCGTAGCAATAGATTTCTAATGCTTCTTAAAACGCGACATCGCATCTCATTTCTATGTTTCATGGCAAGATATAATATGATTTGCGAAGTGTTATGTATTCCTCGTCCACACTTCAAATGAATGTAAATGCGACACTTCCTTGCTAGGAAATAGCGTCCGCAGATGTCTAGTTATCGTAGCGAAAGTGTACTAATGCTTCTTAAAACGCGATATCGCATCTCATTTCTATGTTTCATGGTAAGATATATTATGATTTGCGAAGTGTTATGTATTCCTCGTCTACACTTCAAATGAATGTGAATGCGACACTTCGTCGCTAGGAAATAGCGTTTGCAGATATCTACGTATCGTAGCATTAGCTTTCTAATGCTTCTTAAAACGCGATATCGCATCTCATTTCTCTGTTTCATGGTAAGATATAATATGATTTGCGAAGTGTCATGTATTCCTCGTCTACACTTCAAATGAATGTGAATGCGATACTTCCTCGCTAGGAAATAGCGTTTGCAGATGTCTACGTATCGTAGCAATAGCTTTCTAATGCTTCTTAAAACGCGATATCGCATCTCATTTCTATGTTTCATGGTAAGATATAATATGATTTGCGACGTGTTATGTATTCGTCGTCTACACTTCAAATGAATGTAAATGCGACACTTCCTTGCAAGGAAGTAGCGTTTGCTGATGTCTACGTATCGTAGCAATAGAGTTCAAATGCTTCTTAAAACGAGATATTGCATCTCATATCTATGCTTCATGATAAGATATAATATTCATTGCGAAGTGTTATGCATTCCTCGTATGCGATTCAAATGAATGTAAATGCGACACTTCCTTGCAAGGAAATAGCGTTTGCAGTTGTCTACGTATCGTAGCAATAGAGTTCTTATGATTCTTAAAACGCGATATCGCATCTCATTTCTATCTTTCACGGTAAGATATAATATGATTTGCGAAGTGTTATGCATTCCTCGTCTACACTTCAAATGAATGTGAATGCGACACTTCCTCGCTAGGAAATGGCGTTTGCAGATGTCTACGTATCGTAGCAATAGATTTCTAATGTTTCTTAAAACGCGTTATCCCATCTCATTTCTATGTTTCATGGCAAGATATAATCTGATTTGCGAAGTGTTATGTATTCCTCGTCTACACTTCAAATGAATGTAAATGCGACACTTCCTTGCAAGGAAATAGCGTTTGCATATGTCTACGTATCGAAGCAATAGGGTTCAAATGCTTCTTAAAACGAGATATTGCATCTCATATCTATGTTTCATGATAAGATATAATATTCATTGGGAAGTGTTATGCATTCCTCGTCTACGATTCAAATGAAAGTAAATGCGACACTTCCTTGCAAGGAAATAACGATTGCAGATGTCTACGTATCGTAGCAATAGAGTTCATATGATTCTTAAAACGCGATATCGCATCTCATTTCTATGTTTCATGGTAAGATATATTATGATTTGAGAAGTGTTATGTATTCCTCGTCTACACTTCAAGTGAATGTGAATGCGACACTTCCTCGCTAGGAAATAGCGTTTGCAGATGTCTACGTATCGTAGCAATAGATTTCTAATGCTTCTTAAAACGCGATATCGCATCTCATTTCTATGTTTCATGGCAAGATATAATATGATTTGCGAAGTATTATGTATTCCTCGTCTACACTTCAAGTGAATGTGAATGCGACACTTCCTCGCTAGGAAGTAGCGTTTGCAGATGTCTACGTATCGTAGCAATAGATTTCTAATGCTTCTTAAAACGCGATATCGCATCTCATTTCTATGTTTCATGGCAAGATATAATATGATTTGCGAAGTGTTATGTATTCCTCGTCTACACTTCAAATGAATGTAAATGCGACACTTCCCTGCTAGGAAATAGCGTCTGCAGATGTCTAGGTATCGTAGCGATAGTGTTCCAATGCTTCTTAAAACGCGATATCGCATCTCATTTCTATGTTTCATTGTAAGATGTAATATGATTTGCGAAGTGTTATGTATTCCTCCTCTACACTTCAAATGAATGTAAATGCGACACTTCCTTGCTAGGAAATAGCGTTTGCAGATGTCTACGTATCGTAGCAATAGATTTCTAATGCTTCTTAAAACGCGATATCGCATCTCATTTCTATGTTTCATGGTAAGATATAACATGATTTGCGAAGTGTTATGTATTCCTCGTCTACACTTCAAATGAATGTGAATGCGATACTTCCTCGCTAGGAAATAGCGTTTGCAGATGTCTACGTATCGTAGCAATAGCTTTCTAATGCTTCTTAAAACGCGATATCGCATCTCATTTCTATGTTTCATGGTAAGATATAATATGATTTGCGACGTGATATGTATTCCTCGTCTACACTTCAAATGAATGTAAATGCGACACTTCCTTGCAAGGAAATAGCGTTTGCAGATGTTTACCTATCGTAGCAATAGAGTTCTAATGCTTCTTAAAACGCGATATCGCATCTCATTTCTATGTTTCATGGCAAGATATAATATGATTTGCGACGTGTTATGTATTCCTCGTCTACACTTCAAATGAATGTAAATGCGACACTTCCTTGCAAGGAAATAGCGTTTGCTGATGTCTACGTATCGTAGCAATAGAGTTCAAATGCTTCTTAAAACGAGATATTGCATCTCATATCTATGCTTCATGATAAGATATAATATTCATTGCGAAGTGTTATGCACTCCTCGTATGCGATTCAAATGAATGTAAATGCGACACTTCCTTGCAAGGAAATAGCGTTTGCAGTTGTCTACGTATCGTAGCAATAGAGTTCTTATGATTCTTAAAACGCGATATCGCATCTCATTTCTATCTTTCATGGTAAGATATAATATGATTTGCGAAGTGTTATGTATTCCTCGTCTACACTTCAAATGAATGTGAATGCGACACTTCCTCGCTAGGAAATGGCGTTTGCAGATGTCTACGTATCGTAGCAATAGATTTCTAATGCTTCTTAAAACGCGATATCGCATGTCATTTCTATGTTTCATGGCAAGATATAATCTGATTTGCGAAGTGTTATGTATTCCTCGTCTACACTTCAAATGAATGTAAATGCGACACTTCCTTGCAAGGAAATAGCGTTTGCATATGTCTACGTATCGAAGCAATAGGGTTCAAATGCTTCTTAAAACGAGATATTGCATCTCATATCTATGTTTCATGATAAGATATAATATTCATTGGGAAGTGTTATGCATTCCTCGTCTACGATTCAAATGAAAGTAAATGCGACACTTCCTTGCAAGGAAATAACGATTGCAGATGTCTACGTATCGTAGCAATAGAGTTCATATGATTCTTAAAACGCGATATCGCATCTCATTTCTATCTTTCATGGTAAGATATAATATGATTTGCGAAGTGTTATGTATTCCTCGTCTACACTTCAAATGAATGTGAATGCGACACTTCCTCGCTAGGAAATAGCGTTTGCAGATGTCTACGTATCGTAGCAATAGATTTCTAATGCTTCTTAAAACGCGATATCGCATCTCATTTCTATGTTTCATGGCAAGATATAATATGATTTGCGAAGTGTTATGTATTCCTCGTCCACACTTCAAATGAATGTAAATGCGACACTTCCTTGCTAGGAAATAGCGTCCGCAGATGTCTAGTTATCGTAGCGAAAGTGTACTAATGCTTCTTAAAACGCGATATCGCATCTCATTTCTATGTTTCATGGTAAGATATATTATGATTTGCGAAGTGTTATGTATTCCTCGTCTACACTTCAAATGAATGTGAATGCGACACTTCGTCGCTAGGAAATAGCGTTTGCAGATATCTACGTATCGTAGCATTAGCTTTCTAATGCTTCTTAAAACGCGATATCGCATCTCATATCTATGTTTAATGGTAAGATATAATATGATTTGCGAAATGTTATGTATTCCTCGTCTACACTTCAAATGAATGTGAATGCGACACTTCCTCGCTAGGAAATAGCGTTTGCAGATGTCTACGTACCGTAGCAATGGATTTCTAATGCTTCTTAAAACGCGATATCGCATCTCATTTCTATGTTTCATGGTAAGATATATTTTGATTTGCGAAGTGTTATGTATTCCTCGTCTACACTTCAAGTGAATGTGAATGCGACACTTCCTCGCTAGGAAATAGCGTTTGAGGATGTCTACGTATCGTAGCAATAGATTTCTAATGCTTCTTAAAACGCGATATCGCATCTCATTTCTATGTTTCATGGCAAGATATAATATGATTTGCGAAGTGTTATGTATTCCTCGTCTACACTTCAAATGAATGTAAATGCGACACTTCCTTGCAAGGAAATAGCGTTTGCAGATGTTTACCTATCGTAGCATTAGAGTTCTAATGCTTCTTAAAACGCGATATCGCATCTCATTTCTATGTTTCTTGGTAAGATGTAATATGATTTGCGAAGTGTTATGTATTCCTCCTCTACACTTCAAATGAATGTAAATGCGACACTTCCTTGCTAGGAAATAGCGTCTGCAGATGTCTGGGTATCGTAGCAATAGAGTTCTAATGCTTCTTAAAACGCGATATCGCATCTCATTTCTCTGTTTCATGGTAAGATATAATATGATTTGCGAAGTGTCATGTATTCCTCGTCCACACTTCAAATGAATGTAAATGCGACACTTCCTTGCTAGGAAATAGCGTCTGCAGATGTCTAGGTATCGTAGCGATAGTGTTCTAATGCTTCTTAAAACGCGATATCGCATCTCATTTCTATGTTTCATGGTAAGATATATTATGATTTGCGATGTGTTATGTATTCCACGTCTACACTTCAAATGAATGTGAATGCGACACTTCCTCGCTAGGAAATAGCGTTTGCAGATATCTACGTATCGTAGCATTAGCTTTCTAATGCTTCTTAAAACGCGATATCGCATCTCATATCTATGTTTCATGGTAAGATATAATATGATTTGCGAAATGTTATGTATTCCTCGTCTACACTTCAAATGAATGTGAATGCGACACTTCCTCGCTAGGAAATAGCGTTTGCAGATGTCTACGTACCGTAGCAATAGCTTTCTAATGCTTCTTAAAACGCGATATCGCATCTCATTTCTATGTTTCATGGGAAGATATAATATGATTTGCGAAGTGTTATGTATTCCTCGTCTACACTTCAAATGAATGTGAATGCGACACTTCCTCGCTAGGAAATAGCGTTTGCAGATTTATACGTATTGTAGCAATAGATTTCTAATGCTTCTTAAAACGCGATATCGCATCTCATTTCTCTGTTTCATGGTAAGATATAATATGATTTGCGAAGTGTCATGTATTCCTCGTCTACACTTCAAATGAATGTGAATGCGATACTTCCTCGCTAGGAAATAGCGTTTGCAGATGTCTACGTATCGTAGCAATAGCTTTCTAATGCTTCTTAAAACGCGATATCGCATCTCATTTCTATGTTTCATGGTAAGATATAATATGATTTGCGACGTGTTATGTATTCCTCGTCTACACTTCAAATGAATGTAAATGCGACACTTCCTTGCAAGGAAGTAGCGTTTGCTGATGTCTACGTATCGTAGCAATAGAGTTCAAATGCTTCTTAAAACGAGATATTGCATCTCATATCTATGCTTCATGATAAGATATAATATTCATTGCGAAGTGTTATGCATTCCTCGTATGCGATTCAAATGAATGTAAATGCGACACTTCCTTGCAAGGAAATAGCGTTTGCAGTTGTCTACGTATCGTAGCAATAGAGTTCTTATGATTCTTAAAACGCGATATCGCATCTCATTTCTATCTTTCATGGTAAGATATAATATGATTTGCGAAGTGTTATGTATTCCTCGTCTACACTTCAAATGAATGTGAATGCGACACTTCCTCGCTAGGAAATGGCGTTTGCAGATGTCTACGTATCGTAGCAATAGATTTCTAATGCTTCTTAAAACGCGATATCGCATCTCATTTCTATGTTTCATGGCAAGATATAATCTGATTTGCGAAGTGTTATGTATTCCTCGTCTACACTTCAAATGAATGTAAATGCGACACTTCCTTGCAAGGAAATAGCGTTTGCATATGTCTACGTATCGAAGCAATAGGGTTCAAATGCTTCTTAAAACGAGATATTGCATCTCATATCTATGTTTCATGATAAGATATAATATTCATTGGGAAGTGTTATGCATTCCTCGTCTACGATTCAAATGAAAGTAAATGCGACACTTCCTTGCAAGCAAATAACGATTGCAGATGTCTACGTATCGTAGCAATAGAGTTCATATGATTCTTAAAACGCGATATCGCATCTCATTTCTATCTTTCATGGTAAGATATAATATGATTTGCGAAGTGTTATGTATTCCTCGGCTACACTTCAAATGAATGTGAATGCGACACTTCCTTGCTAGGAAATAGCGTCTGCAGATGTCTAGGTATCGTAGCAATAGAGTTCTAATGCTTCTTAAAACGCGATATCGCATCTCATTTCTCTGTTTCATGGTAAGATATAATATGATTTGCGAAGTGTCATGTATTCCTCGTCCACACTTCAAATGAATGTAAATGCGACACTTCCTTGCTAGGAAATAGCGTCTTCAGATGTCTAGGTATCGTAGCGATAGTGTTCTAATGCTTCTTAAAACGCGATATCGCATCTCATTTCTATGTTTCATGGTAAGATATATTATGATTTGCGAAGTGTTATGTATTCCTCGTCTACACTTCAAGTGAATGTGAATGCGACACTTCCTCGCTAGGAAATAGCGTTTGCAGATGTCTACGTATCGTAGCAATAGATTTCTAATGCTTCTTAAAACGCGATATCGCATCTCATTTCTATGTTTCATGGCAAGATATAATATGATTTGCGAAGTGTTATGTATTCCTCGTCTACACTTCAAATGAATGTAAATGCGACACTTCCCTGCTAGGAAATAGCGTCTGCAGATGTCTAGGTATCGTAGCGATAGTGTTCTAATGCTTCTTAAAACGCGATATCGCATCTCATTTCTATGTTTCATTGTAAGATGTAATATGATTTGCGAAGTGTTATGTATTCCTCCTCTATACTTCAAATGAATGTAAATGCGACACTTCCTTGCTAGGAAATAGCGTCTGCAGATGTCTAGGTATCGTAGCAATAGAGTTCTAATGCTTCTTAAAACGCGATATCGCATATCATTTCTCTGTTTCATGGTAAGATATAATATGTTTTGCGAAGTGTCATGTATTCCTCGTCCACACTTCAAATGAATGTAAATGCGACACTTCCTTGCTAGGAAATAGCGTCTGCAGATGTCTAGGTATCGTAGCGACAGTGTTCTAATGCTTCTTAAAACGCGATATCGCATCTCATTTCTATGTTTCATGGTAAGATATATTATGATTTGCGATGTGTTATGTATTCCTCGTCTACACTTCAAATGAATGTGCATGCGACACTTCCTCGCTAGGAAATAGCGTTTGCAGATATCTACGTATCGTAGCATTAGCTTTCTAATGCTTCTTAAAACGCGATATCGCATCTCATATCTATGTTTCATGGTAAGATATAATATGATTTGCGAAGTGTTATGTATTCCTCGTCTACACATCAAATGAATGTGAATGCGATACTTCGTCGCTAGGAAGTAGCGTTTGCAGATGTCTACGTATCGTAGCATTAGCTTTCTAATGCTTCTTAAAACGCGATATCGCTTCTCATATCTATGTTTCATGGTAAGATATAATATGATTTGCGAAGTGTTATGTTTTCCTCGTCTACACTTCAAATGAATGTGAATGCGACACTTCCTCGCTAGGAAGTAGCGTTTGCAGATGTCTACGTATCGTAGCAATAGATTTCTAATGCTTCTTAAAACGCGATATCGCATCTCATTTCTATGTTTCATGGTAAGATATAACATGATTTGCGAAGTGTTATGTATTCCTCGTCTACACTTCAAATGAATGTGAATGCGATACTTCCTCGCTAGGAAATAGCGTTTGCAGATGTCTACGTATCGTAGCAATAGCTTTCTAATGCTTCTTAAAACGCGATATCGCATCTCATTTCTATGTTTCATGGTAAGATATATTATGATTTGCGATGTGTTATGTATTCCTCGTCTACACTTCAAATGAATGTGAATGCGACACTTCCTCGCTAGGAAATAGCGTTTGCAGATATCTACGTATCGTAGCATTAGCTTTCTAATGCTTCTTAAAACGCGATATCGCATCTCATATCTATGTTTCATGGTAAGATATAATATGATTTGCGAAATGTTATGTATTCCTCGTCTACACTTCAAATGAATGTGAATGCGACACTTCCTCGCTAGGAAATAGCGTTTGAGGATGTCTACGTATCGTAGCAATAGATTTCTAATGCTTCTTAAAACGCGATATCGCATCTCATTTCTATGTTTCATGGCAAGATATAATATGATTTGCGAAGTGTTATGTATTCCTCGTCTACACTTCAAATGAATGTAAATGCGACACTTCCTTGCAAGGAAATAGCGTTTGCAGATGTTTACCTATCGTAGCATTAGAGTTCTAATGCTTCTTAAAACGCGATATCGCATCTCATTTCTATGTTTCTTGGTAAGATGTAATATGATTTGCGAAGTGTTATGTATTCCTCCTCTACACTTCAAATGAATGTAAATGCGACACTTCCTTGCTAGGAAATAGCGTCTGCAGATGTCTGGGTATCGTAGCAATAGAGTTCTAATGCTTCTTAAAACGCGATATCGCATCTCATTTCTCTGTTTCATGGTAAGATATAATATGATTTGCGAAGTGTCATGTATTCCTCGTCCACACTTCAAATGAATGTAAATGCGACACTTCCTTGCTAGGAAATAGCGTCTGCAGATGTCTAGGTATCGTAGCGATAGTGTTCTAATGCTTCTTAAAACGCGATATCGCATCTCATTTCTATGTTTCATGGTAAGATATATTATGATTTGCGATGTGTTATGTATTCCACGTCTACACTTCAAATGAATGTGAATGCGACACTTCCTCGCTAGGAAATAGCGTTTGCAGATATCTACGTATCGTAGCATTAGCTTTCTAATGCTTCTTAAAACGCGATATCGCATCTCATATCTATGTTTCATGGTAAGATATAATATGATTTGCGAAATGTTATGTATTCCTCGTCTACACTTCAAATGAATGTGAATGCGACACTTCCTCGCTAGGAAATAGCGTTTGCAGATGTCTACGTACCGTAGCAATAGCTTTCTAATGCTTCTTAAAACGCGATATCGCATCTCATTTCTATGTTTCATGGGAAGATATAATATGATTTGCGAAGTGTTATGTATTCCTCGTCTACACTTCAAATGAATGTGAATGCGACACTTCCTCGCTAGGAAATAGCGTTTGCAGATTTATACGTATTGTAGCAATAGATTTCTAATGCTTCTTAAAACGCGATATCGCATCTCATTTCTCTGTTTCATGGTAAGATATAATATGATTTGCGAAGTGTCATGTATTCCTCGTCTACACTTCAAATGAATGTGAATGCGATACTTCCTCGCTAGGAAATAGCGTTTGCAGATGTCTACGTATCGTAGCAATAGCTTTCTAATGCTTCTTAAAACGCGATATCGCATCTCATTTCTATGTTTCATGGTAAGATATAATATGATTTGCGACGTGTTATGTATTCCTCGTCTACACTTCAAATGAATGTAAATGCGACACTTCCTTGCAAGGAAGTAGCGTTTGCTGATGTCTACGTATCGTAGCAATAGAGTTCAAATGCTTCTTAAAACGAGATATTGCATCTCATATCTATGCTTCATGATAAGATATAATATTCATTGCGAAGTGTTATGCATTCCTCGTATGCGATTCAAATGAATGTAAATGCGACACTTCCTTGCAAGGAAATAGCGTTTGCAGTTGTCTACGTATCGTAGCAATAGAGTTCTTATGATTCTTAAAACGCGATATCGCATCTCATTTCTATCTTTCATGGTAAGATATAATATGATTTGCGAAGTGTTATGTATTCCTCGTCTACACTTCAAATGAATGTGAATACGACACTTCCTCGCTAGGAAATGGCGTTTGCAGATGTCTACGTATCGTAGCAATAGATTTCTAATGCTTCTTAAAACGCGATATCGCATCTCATTTCTATGTTTCATGGCAAGATATAATCTGATTTGCGAAGTGTTATGTATTCCTCGTCTACACTTCAAATGAATGTAAATGCGACACTTCCTTGCAAGGAAATAGCGTTTGCATATGTCTACGTATCGAAGCAATAGGGTTCAAATGCTTCTTAAAACGAGATATTGCATCTCATATCTATGTTTCATGATAAGATATAATATTCATTGGGAAGTGTTATGCATTCCTCGTCTACGATTCAAATGAAAGTAAATGCGACACTTCCTTGCAAGGAAATAACGATTGCAGATGTCTACGTATCGTAGCAATAGAGTCCTTATGATTCTTAAAACGCGATATCGCATCTCATTTCTATCTTTCATGGTAAGATATAATATGATTTGCGAAGTGTTATGTATTTCTCGGCTACACTTCAAATGAATGTGAATGCGACACTTCCTTGCTAGGAAATAGCGTCTGCAGATGTCTAGGTATCGTAGCAATAGAGTTCTAATGCTTCTAAAAACGCGATATCGCATCTCATTTCTCTGTTTCATGGT
The DNA here is from genome assembly GCF_050948175.1 of Xylocopa sonorina. Lineage (NCBI taxonomy): Eukaryota > Metazoa > Arthropoda > Insecta > Hymenoptera > Apidae > Xylocopa > Xylocopa sonorina. The sequence continues at coordinate 790,542 of NW_027490172.1, forward strand.
AAGATATAATATGATTTGCGAAGTGTCATGTATTCCTCGTCCACACTTCAAATGAATGTAAATGCGACACTTCCTTGCTAGGAAATAGCGTCTTCAGATGTCTAGGTATCGTAGCGATAGTGTTCTAATGCTTCTTAAAACGCGATATCGCATCTCATTTCTATGTTTCATGGTAAGATATATTATGATTTGCGAAGTGTTATGTATTCCTCGTCTACACTTCAAGTGAATGTGAATGCGACACTTCCTCGCTAGGAAATAGCGTTTGCAGATGTCTACGTATCGTAGCAATAGATTTCTAATGCTTCTTAAAACGCGATATCGCATCTCATTTCTATGTTTCATGGCAAGATATAATATGATTTGCGAAGTGTTATGTATTCCTCGTCTACACTTCAAATGAATGTAAATGCGACACTTCCCTGCTAGGAAATAGCGTCTGCAGATGTCTAGGTATCGTAGCGATAGTGTTCTAATGCTTCTTAAAACGCGATATCGCATCTCATTTCTATGTTTCATTGTAAGATGTAATATGATTTGCGAAGTGTTATGTATTCCTCCTCTACACTTCAAATGAATGTAAATGCGACACTTCCTTGCTAGGAAATAGCGTCTGCAGATGTCTAGGTATCGTAGCAATAGAGTTCTAATGCTTCTTAAAACGCGATATCGCATATCATTTCTCTGTTTCATGGTAAGATATAATATGTTTTGCGAAGTGTCATGTATTCCTCGTCCACACTTCAAATGAATGTAAATGCGACACTTCCTTGCTAGGAAATAGCGTCTGCAGATGTCTAGGTATCGTAGCGATAGTGTTCTAATGCTTCTTAAAACGCGATATCGCATCTCATTTCTATGTTTCATGGTAAGATGTAATATGATTTGCGAAGTGTTATGTATTCCTCCTCTACACTTCAAATGAATGTAAATGCGACACTTCCTTGCTAGGAAATAGCGTCTGCAGATGTCTAGGTATCGTAGCGATAGTGTTCTAATGCTTCTTAAAACGCGATATCGCATCTCATTTCTATGTTTCATGGTAAGATGTAATATGATTTGCGAAGTGTTATGTATTCCTCCTCTACACTTCAAATGAATGTAAATGCGACACTTCCTTGCTAGGAAATAGCGTCTGCAGATGTCTAGGTATCGTAGCAATAGAGTTCTAATGCTTCTTAAAACGCGATATCGCATCTCATTTCTCTGTTTCATGGTAAGATATAATATGATTTGCGAAGTGTCATGTATTCCTCGTCCACACTTCAAATGAATGTAAATGCGACACTTCCTTGCTAGGAAATAGCGTCTGCAGATGTCTAGGTATCGTAGCGATAGTGTTCTAATGCTTCTTAAAACGCGATATCGCATCTCATTTCTATGTTTCGTGGTAAGATATATTATGATTTGCGATGTGTTATGTATTCCTCGTCTACACTTCAAATGAATGTGAATGCGACACTTCCTCGCTAGGAAATAGCGTTTGCAGATATCTACGTATCGTAGCATTAGCTTTCTAATGCTTCTTAAAACGCGATATCGCATCTCATATCTATGTTTCATGGTAAGATATAATATGATTTGCGAAATGTTATGTATTCCTCGTCTACACTTCAAATGAATGTGAATGCGACACTTCCTCGCTAGGAAATGGCGTTTGCAGATGTCTACGTACCGTAGCAATAGCTATCTAATGCTTCTTAAAACGCGATATCGCATCTCATTTCTATGTTTCATGGTAAGATATAATATGATTTGCGAAGTGTTATGTATTCCTCGTCTACACTTCAAATGAAAGTGAATGCGACACTTCCTCGCTAGGAAATAGCGTTTGCAGATGTTTACCTATCGTAGCAATAGTGTTCTAATGCCCCTTTAAACGCGATATCGCATCTCATTTCTATGTTTCATGGTAAGATGTAATATGATTTGCGAAGTGTTATGTATTCCTCCTCTACACTTCAAATGAATGTAAATGCGACACTTCCTTGCTAGGAAATAGCGTCTGCAGATGTCTAGGTATCGTAGCAATAGAGTTCTAATGCTTCTTAAAACGCGATATCGCATCTCATTTCTCTGTTTCATGGTAAGATATAATATGATTTGCGAAGAGTCATGTATGCCTCTTCTACACTTCAAATGAATGTAAATGCGACACTTCCCTGCTAGGAAATAGCGTCTGCAGATGTCTAGGTATCGTAGCGATAGAGTTCATATGATTCTTAAAACGCGATATCGCATCTCATTTCTATGTTTCATGGCAAGATATAATATGATTTGCGAAGTGTTATGTATTCCTCGTCTACACTTCAAATGAATATAAATGCAACACTTCCTTGCAAGGAAATAGCGTTTGCAGATGTTTACCTATCGTAGCAATAGAGTTCTAATGCTTCTTAAAACGCGATATCGCATCTCATTTCTATGTTTCATGGTAAGATATAATATGATTTGCGAAGTGTTATGTATTCCTCGTCTACACTTCAAACGAATGTGAATGCGACACTTCCTCGCTAGGAAATAGCGTTTGCAGATGTCTACTTACCGTAGCAATAGATTTCTAATGCTTCTTAAAACGCGATATCGCATCTCATTTCTATGTTTCATGGTAAGATATAATATGATTTGCGAAGTGTTATGTATTCCTCGTCTACACTTCAAATGAATGTAAATGCGATATCTCCTTGCCAGGTAATAGCGTTTGCAAATATCTACCTCTCGTAGCAATAGTGTTCTAATGCTTCTTAAAACGCGATAGCGCATCTCATTTCTATGTTTCATGGTAAGATGTAATATGATTTGCGAAGTGTTATGTATTCCTCCTCTACACTTCAAATGAATGTAAATGCGACACTTCCTTGCTAGGAAATAGAGTCTGCAGATGTCTAGGTATAGTAGCAATAGATTTCTAATGCTTCTTAAAACGCGATATCGCATCTCATTTCTCTGTTTCATGGTAAGATATAATTTGATTTGCGAAGTGTTATGTATTCCTCGTCTACACTTCAAATGAATGTGAATGCCATACTTCCTCGCTAGGAAATAGCGTTTGCAGATGTCTACGTATCGTAGCAATAGCTTTCTAATGCTTCTTAAAACGCGATATCGCATCTCATTTCTATGTTTCATGGTAAGATATAATATGATTTGCGAAGTGTCATGTATTCCTCGTCTACACTTCAAATGAATGTAAATGCGACACTTCCTTGCTAGGAAATAGCGTCTGCAGATATCTAGGTATCGTAGCAATAGAGTTCTAATGCTTCTTAAAACGCGATATCGCATCTTATTTCTATGTTTCATGGTAAGACGTAATATGATTTGCGAAGTGTTAATTATTCCTCCTCTACACTTAAAATGAATGTAAATGCGACACTTCCTTGCTAGGAAATAGCGTCTGCAGATGTCTAGGTATCGTAGCAATAGAGTTCTAATGCTTCTTAAAACGCGATATCGCATCTCATTTCTCTGTTTCATGGTAAGATGTAATATGATTTGCGAAGTGTTATGTATTCCTCCTCTACACTTCAAATGAATGTAAATGCGATATCTCCTTGCCAAGTAATAGCGTTTGCAAATATCTACCTATCGTAGCAATAGTGTTCTAATGCTTCTTAAAACGCGATAGCGCATCTCATTTCTATGTTTCATGGTAAGATGTAATATGATTTGCGAAGTGTTATGTATTCCTCCTCTACACTTCAAATGAATGTAAATGCGACACTTCCTTGCTAGGAAATAGCGTCTGCAGATGTCTAGGTATAGTAGCAATAGATTTCTAATGCTTCTTAAAACGCGATATCGCATCTCATTTCTCTGTTTCATGGTAAGATATAATATGATTTGCGAAGTGTCATGTATTCCTCTTCTACACTTCAAATGAATGTAAATGCGACACTTCATCGCAAGGAAATAGCGTTTGCAGTTGTCTACGTATCGTAGCAATAGAGTTCTTATGATTCTTAAAACGCGATATCGCATCTCATTTCTATCTTTCATGGTAAGATATAATATGATTTGCGAAGTGTTATGTATTCCTCGTCTACACTTCAAATGAATGTGAATGCGACACTTCCTCGCTAGGAAATGGCGTTTGCAGATGTCTACGTATCGTAGCAATAGATTTCTAATGCTTCTTAAAACGCGATATCGCATCTCATTTCTCTGTTTCATGGTAAGATATAATATGATTTGCGAAGTGTCATGTATTCCTCTTCTACACTTCAAATGAATGTAAATGCGACACTTCCTTGCTAGGAAATAGCGTTTGCAGATGTTTACCTATCGTAGCAATAGAGTTCTAATGCTTCTTAAAACGCGATATCGCATCTCATTTCTATGTTTCATGGTAAGATATAATATGATTTGCGAAGTGTTATGTATTCCTCGTCTACACTTCAAATGAATGTAAATGCGACACTTCCTTGCAAGGAAATAGCGTTTGCAAATGTCTACCTATCGTAGGAATAGTGCTCTAATGCTTCTTAAAACGCGATATCGCATCTCATTTCTATGTTTCATGGTAAGATATAATTTGATTTGCGAAGTGTTATGTATTCCTCGTCTACACTTCAAATGAATGTGAATGCGATACTTCCTCGCTAGGAAATAGCGTTTGCAGATGTCTACGTATCGTAGCAATAGCTTTCTAATGCTTCTTAAAACGCGATATCGCATCTCATTTCTATGTTTCATGGTAAGATATAATATGATTAGCGAAGTGTCATGTATTCCTCGTCTACACTTCAAATGAATGTAAATGCGACACTTCCTCGCTAGGAAATAGCGTTTGCAGATATTTACGTATCGTAGCAATAGATTTCTAATGCTTCTTAAAACGCGATATCGCATCTCATTTCTATGTTTCATGGCAAGATATAATATGATTTGCGAAGTGTTATGTATTCCTCGTCTACACTTCAAATGAATGTAAATGCGACACTTCCTTGCAAGGAAATAGCCTTTGCAGATGTTTACCTATCGTAGCAATAGAGTTCTATTGCTGCTTAAAACGCGATATCGCATCTCATTTCTATGTTTCATGGTAAGATGTAATATGATTTGCGAAGTGTTATGTATTCCTCCTCTACACTTCAAATGAATGTGAATGCGACACTTCCTTGCTAGGAAATAGCGTCTGCAGATGTCTAGGTATCGTAGCAATAGAGTTCTAATGCTTCTTAAATCGCGATACCGCATCTCATTTCTCTGTTTCATGGTAAGATATAATATGATTTGCGAAGTGTCATGTATTCCTCTTCTACACTTCAAATGAATGTAAATGCGACACTTCCTTGCAAGGAAATAGCGTTTGCAGATGTTTACCTATCGTAGCAATAGAGTTCTAATGCCTCTTAAAACGCGATATCGCATCTCATTTCTATGTTTCATGGTAAGATATAATATGATTTGCGAAGTGTTATGTATTCCTCGTCTACACTTCAAATGAATGTAAATGCGACACTTCCTTGCAAGGAAATAGCGTTTGCAAATGTCTACCTATCGTAGCAATAGTGCTCTGATGCTTCTTAAAACGCGATATCGCATCTCATTTCTCTGTTTCATGGTAAGATATAATATAATTTGCGAAGTGTCATGTATTCCTCTTCTACACTTCAAATGAATGTAAATGCGACACTTCCTTGCAAGGAAATAGCGTTTGCATATATCTACGTATCGAAGCAATATGGTTCAAATGCTTCTTAAAACGAGATATTGCATCTCATATCTATGTTTCATGATAAGATATAATATTCATTGGGAAGTGATATGCACTCCTCGTCTACGATTCAAATGAAAGTAAATGCGACACTTCCTTGCAAGGAGATAACGATTGCAGATGTCTACGTATCGTAGCAATAGAGTTCATATGACTCTTAAAACGCGATATCGCATCTCATTTCTACCTTTCATGGTAAGATGTAATATGATTTGCGAAGTGTTATGTATTCCTCGTCTACACTTCAAATGAATGTGAATGCGACACTTCCTCGCTAGGAAATAGCGTTTGCAGATGTCTACTTACCGTAGCAATAGATTTCTAATGCTTCTTAAAACGCGATATCGCATCTCATTTCTATGTTTCATGGTAAGATATAACATGATTTGCGAAGTGTCATGTATTCCTCGTCTACACTTCAAATGAATGTGAATGCGATACTTCCTCGCTAGGAAATAGCGTTTGCAGATATCTACGTATCGTAGCATTAGCTTTCTAATGCTTCTTAAAACGCGATATCGCATCTCATATCTATGTTTCATGGTAAGATATAATATGATTTGCGAAATGTTATGTATTCCTCGTCTACACTTCAAATGAATGTGAAAGCGACACTTCCTCGCTAGGAAGCGCGTTCGCAGATGTCTACGTACCGTAGCAATAGATTTCTAATGCTTCTGAAAACGCGATATCGCATCTCATTTCTATGTTTCATGGTAAGATATAACATGATTTGCGAAGTGTTATGTATTCCTCGTCTACACATCAAATGAATGTGAATGCGATACTTCGTCGCTAGGAAATAGCGTTTGCAGATGTCTACGTATCGTAGCATTAGCTTTCTAATGCTACTTAAAACGCGATATCGCATCTCATATCTATGTTTCATGGTAAGATATAATATGATTTGCGAAGTGTTATGTATTCCTCGTCTACACTTCAAATGAATGTGAATGCGACACTTCCTCGCTAGGAAATAGCGTTTGCATATGTCTACGTATCGTAGCAATAGATTTCTAATGCTTCTTAAAACGCGATATCGCATCTAATTTCACTGTTTCATGGTAAGATATAATATGATTTGCGAAGTGTCATGTATTCCTCGTCTACACTTCAAATGAATGTGAATGCGATACTTCCTCGCTAGGAAATAGCGTTTGCAGATGTCTACGTATCGTAGCAATAGCTTTCTAGTGCTTCTTAAAACGCGATATCGCATCTCATTTCTGTTTCATGGTAAGATATAATATGATTTGCGAAGTGTTATGTATTCCTCCTCTACACTTCTAATGAATGTAAATGCGACACCTCCTTGCAAGGAAATAGCGTTTGCAGTTGTCTACCTATCGTAGCAATAGTGTTGTAATGCTTCTTAAAACGAGATATCGCATCTCATTTCTATGTTTCATGGTAAGACGTAATATGATTTGCGAAGTGTTAATTATTCCTCCTCTACATTTAAAATGAATGTAAATGCGACACTTCCTTGCTAGGAAATAGCGTCTGCAGATGTCTAGGTATCGTAGCAATAGAGTTCTAATGCTTCTTAAAACGCGTTATCGCATCTCATTTCTCTGTTTCATGGTAAGATGTAATATGATTTGCGAAGTGTTATGTATTCCTCCTCTACACTTCAAATGAATGTAAATGCGATATCTCCTTGCCAGGTAATAGCGTTTGCAAATATCTACCTATCGTAGCAATAGTGTTCTAATGCTTCTTAAAACGCGATAGCGCATCTCATTTCTATGTTTCATGGTAAGATGTAATATGATTTGCGAAGTGTTATGTATTCCTCCTCTACACTTCAAATGAATGTAAATGCGACACTTCCATGCTAGGAAATAGCGTCTGCAGATGTCTAGGTATAGTAGCAATAGATTTCTAATGCTTCTTAAAACGCGATATCGCATCTCATTTCTCTGTTTCATGGTAAGATATAATATGATTTGCGAAGTGTCATGTATTCCTCTTCTACACTTCAAATGAATGTAAATGCGACACTTCCTCGCAAGGAAATAGCGTTTGCATATGTCTACGTATCGAAGCAATAGAGTTCAAATGCTTCTTAAAACGAGATATTGCATCTCATATCTATGTTTCATGATAAGATATAGTATTCATTGGGAAGTGTTATGCATTCCTCGTCTACGATTCAAATGAAAGTAAATGCGACACTTCCTTGCAAGGAAATAACGATTGCAGATGTCTACGTATCGTAGCAATAGAGTTCATATGATTCTTAAAACGCGATATCGCATCTCATTTCTATGTTTCATGTTAAGATATAACATGATTTGCGAAGTGTTATGTATTCCTCGTCTACACTTCAAATGAATGTGAATGCGATACTTCCTCGCTAGGAAATAGCGTTTGCAGATGTCTACGTATCGTAGCAATAGCTTTCTAATGCTTCTTAAAACGCGATATCCCATCTCATTCCTGTGTTTCATGGTAAGATATAATATGATTTGCGAAGTGCTATGTATTCCTCGTCTACACTTCAAATGAATGTGAATGCGACACTTCCTCGCTAGGAAATAGCGTTTGCAGATGTCTACGTATCGTAGCAATAGATTTCTAATGCTTCTTAAAACGCGATAACGCATCTAATTTCACTGTTTCATGGTAAGATATAATATGATTTGCGAAGTGTCATGTATTCCTCGTCTACACTTCAAATGAATGTGAATGCGATACTTCCTCGCTAGGAAATAGCGTTTGCAGATGTCTACGTATCGTAGCAATAGCTTTCTAGTGCTTCTTAAAACGCGATATCGCATCTCATTTCTATGTTTCATGGTAAGATATAGTATGATTAGCGAAGTGTTATGTATTCCTCCTCCACACTTCTAATGAATGTAAATGCGACACCTCCTTGCAAGGAAATAGCGTTTGCAGTTGTCTACCTATCGTAGCAATAGTGTTGTAATGCTTCTTAAAACGAGATATCGCATCTCATTTCTATGTTTCATGGTAAGATATAATATGATTTGCGAAGTGTTATGTATTCCTCGTCTACACTTCAAATGAATGTAAATGCGACACTTCCTTGCAAGGAAATAGCGTTTGCTGATGTCTACGTATCGTAGCAATAGAGTTCAAATGCTTCTTAAAACGAGATATTGCGTCTCATATCTATGTTTAATGATAAGATATAATATTCATTGCGAAGTGTTATGCATTCCGCGTATGCGATTCAAATGAATGTAAATGCGACACTTCCTTGCAAGGAAATAGCGTTTGCAGTTGTCTACGTATCGTAGCAATAGAGTTCTTATGATTCTTAAAACGCGATATCGCAACTCATTTCTATCTTTCATGGTAAGATATAATATGATTTGCGAAGTGTTATGTATTCCTCGTCTACACTTCAAATGAATGTGAATGCGACACTTCCTCGCTAGGAAATGGCGTTTGCAGATGTCTACGTATCGTAGCAATAGATTTCTAATGCTTCTTAAAACGCGATATTGCATCTCATTTCTCTGTTTCATGGTAAGATATAATATGATTTGCGAAGTGTCATGTATTCCTCTTCTACACTTCAAATGAATGTAAATGCGACACTTCCTTGCAAGGAAATAGCGTTTGCAGATGTTTACCTATCGTAGCAATAGAGTTCTAATGCTTCTTAAAACGCGATATCGCATCTCATTTCTATGATTCATGGTAAGACATAATATGATTTGCGAAGTGTTATGTATTCCTCGTCTACACTTCAAATGAATGTAAATGCGACACTTCCTTGCAAGGAAATAGCGTTTGCAAATGTCTACCTATCGTAGGAATAGTGCTCTAATGCTTCTTAAAACGCGATATCGCATCTCATTTCTATGTTTCATGGTAAGATATAATTTGATTTGCGAAGTGTTATGTATTCCTCGTCTACACTTCAAATGAATGTGAATGCCATACTTCCTCGCTAGGAAATAGCGTTTGCAGATGTCTACGTATCGTAGCAATAGCTTTCTAATGCTTCTTAAAACGCGATATCGCATCTCATTTCTATGTTTCATGGTAAGATATAATATGATTTGCGAAGTGTCATGTATTCCTCGTCTACACTTCAAATGAATGTAAATGCGACATTTCCTTGCTAGGAAATAGCGTCTGCAGATGTCTAGGTATAGTAGCAATAGATTTCTAATGCTTCTTAAAACGCGATATCGCATCTCATTTCTCTGTTTCATGGTAAGATATAATATGATTTGCGATGTGTCATGTATTCCTCTTCTACACTTCAAATGAATGTAAATGCGACACTTCCTCGCAAGGAAATAGCGTTTGCATATGTCTACGTATCGAAGCAATAGAGTTCAAATGCTTCTTAAAACGAGATATTGCATCTCATATCTATGTTTCATGATAAGATATAATATTCATTGGGAAGTGTTATGCACTCCTCGTCTACGATTCAAATGAAAGTAAATGCGACACTTCCTTGCAAGGAAATAACGATTGCAGATGTCTACGTATCGTAGCAATAGATTTCTAATGCTTCTTAAAACGCGATATCGCATCTAACTTCACTGTTTCATGGTAAGATATAATATGATTTGCGAAGTGTCATGTATTCCTCGTCTACACTTCAAATGAATGTGAATGCGATACTTCCTCGCTAGGAAATAGCGTTTGCAGATGTCTACGTATCGTAGCAATAGCTTTCTAGTGCTTCTTAAAACGCGATATCGCATCTCATTTCTATGTTTCATGGTAAGATATAATATGATTTGCGAAGTGTTATGTATTCCTCCTCTACACTTCTAATGAATGTAAATGCGACACCTCCTTGCAAGGAAATAGCGTTTGCAGTTGTCTACCTATCGTAGCAATAGTGTTGTAATGCTTCTTAAAACGAGATATCGCATCTCATTTCTATGTTTCATGGTAAGATATAATATGATTTTGCGAAGTGTTATGTACTCCTCGTCTACACTTCAAATGAATGTAAATGCGACACTTCCTTGCAAGGAAATAGCGTTTGCTGATGTCTACGTATCGTAGCAATAGAGTTCAAATGCTTCTTAAAACGAGATATTGCGTCTCATATCTATGTTTAATGATAAGATATAATATTCATTGCGAAGTGTTATGCATTCCGCGTATGCGATTCAAATGAATGTAAATGCGACACTTCCTTGCAAGGAAATAGCGTTTGCAGTTGTCTACGTATCGTAGCAATAGAGTTCTTATGATTCTTAAAACGCGATATCGCATCTCATTTCTATCTTTCATGGTAAGATATAATATGATTTGCGAAGTGTTATGTATTCCTCGTCTACACTTCAAATGAATGTGAATGCGACACTTCCTCGCTAGGAAATGGCGTTTGCAGATGTCTACATATCGTAGCAATAGATTTCTAATGCTTCTTAAAACGCGATATTGCATCTCATTTCTCTGTTTCATGGTAAGATATAATATGATTTGCGAAGTGTCATGTATTCCTCTTCTACACTTCAAATGAATGTAAATGCGACACTTCCTTGCAAGGAAATAGCGTTTGCAGATGTTTACCTATCGTAGCAATAGAGTTCTAATGCTTCTTAAAACGCGATATCGCATCTCATTTCTCTGTTTCATGGTAAGATGTAATATGATTTGCGAAGTGTTATGTATTCCTCCTCTACACTTCAAATGAATGTAAATGCGATATTTCCTTGCCAGGTAATAGCGTTTGCAAATATCTACCTATCGTAGCAATAGTGTTCTAATGCTTCTTAAAACGCGATAGCGCATCTCATTTCTATGTTTCATGGTAAGATGTAATATGATTTGCGAAGTGTTATGTATTCCTCCTCTACACTTCAAACGAATGTAAATGCGACACTTCCTTGCTAGGAAATAGCGTCTGCAGATGTCTAGGTATAGTAGCAATAGATTTCTAATGCTTCTTAAAACGCGATATCGCATCTCATTTCTCTGTTTCATGGTAAGATATAATATGATTTGCGATGTGTCATGTATTCCTCTTCTACACTTCAAATGAATGTAAATGCGACACTTCCTCGCAAGGAAATAGCGTTTGCATATGTCTACGTATCGAAGCAATAGAGTTCAAATGCTTCTTAAAACGAGATATTGCATCTCATATCTATGTTTCATGATAAGATATAATATTCATTGGGAAGTGTTATGCACTCCTCGTCTACGATTCAAATGAAAGTAAATGCGACACTTCCTTGCAAGGAAATAACGATTGCAGATGTCTACGTATCGTAGCAATAGATTTCTAATGCTTCTTAAAACGCGATATCGCATCTAATTTCACTGTTTCATGGTAAGATATAATATGATTTGCGAAGTGTCATGTATTCCTCGTCTACACTTCAAATGAATGTGAATGCGATACTTCCTCGCTAGGAAATAGCGTTTGCAGATGTCTACGTATCGTAGCAATAGCTTTCTAGTGCTTCTTAAAACGCGATATCGCATCTCATTTCTATGTTTCATGGTAAGATATAATATGATTTGCGAAGTGTTATGTATTCCTCCTCTACACTTCTAATGAATGTAAATGCGACACCTCCTTGCAAGGAAATAGCGTTTGCAGTTGTCTACCTATCGTAGCAATAGTGTTGTAATGCTTCTTAAAACGAGATATCGCATCTCATTTCTATGTTTCATGGTAAGATATAATATGATTTGCGAAGTGTTATGTATTCCTCGTCTACACTTCAAATGAATGTAAATGCGACACTTCCTTGCAAGGAAATAGCGTTTGCTGATGTCTACGTATCGTAGCAATAGAGTTCAAATGCTTCTTAAAACGAGATATTGCGTCTCATATCTATGTTTAATGATAAGATATAATATTCATTGCGAAGTGTTATGCATTCCGCGTATGCGATTCAAATGAATGTAAATGCGACACTTCCTTGCAAGGAAATAGTGTTTGCAGTTGTCTACGTATCGTAGCAATAGAGTTCTTATGATTCTTAAAACGCGATATCGCATCTCATTTCTATCTTTCATGGTAAGATATAATATGATTTGCGAAGTGTTATGTATTCCTCGTCTACACTTCAAATGAATGTGAATGCGACACTTCCTCGCTAGGAAATGGCGTTTGCAGATGTCTACGTATCGTAGCAATAGATTTCTAATGCTTCTTAAAACGCGATATTGCATCTCATTTCTCTGTTTCATGGTAAGATATAATATGATTTGCGAAGTGTCATGTATTCCTCTTCTACACTTCAAATGAATGTAAATGCGACACTTCCTTGCAAGGAAATAGCGTTTGCAGATGTTTACCTATCGTAGCAATAGAGTTCTAATGCTTCTTAAAACGCGATATCGCATCTCATTTCTATGATTCATGGTAAGACATAATATGATTTGCGAAGTGTTATGTATTCCTCGTCTACACTTCAAATGAATGTAAATGCGACACTTCCTTGCAAGGAAATAGCGTTTGCAAATGTCTACCTATCGTAGGAATAGTGCTCTAATGCTTCTTAAAACGCGATATCGCATCTCATTTCTATGTTTCATGGTAAGATATAATTTGATTTGCGAAGTGTTATGTATTCCTCGTCTACACTTCAAATGAATGTGAATGCCATACTTCCTCGCTAGGAAATAGCGTTTGCAGATGTCTACGTATCGTAGCAATAGCTTTCTAATGCTTCTTAAAACGCGATATCGCATCTCATTTCTATGTTTCATGGTAAGATATAATATGATTTGCGAAGTGTCATGTATTCCTCGTCTACACTTCAAATGAATGTAAATGCGACACTTCCTTGCTAGGAAATAGCGTCTGCAGATATCTAGGTATCGTAGCAATAGAGTTCTAATGCTTCTTAAAACGCCATATCGCATCTTATTTCTATGTTTCATGGTAAGACGTAATATGATTTGCGAAGTGTGAAGTATTCCTCCTCTACACTTAAAATGAATGTAAATGCGACACTTCCTTGCTAGGAAATAGCGTCTGCAGATGTCTAGGTATCGTAGCAATAGAGTTCTAATGCTTCTTAAAACGCGATATCGCATCTCATTTCTCTGTTTCATGGTAAGATGTAATATGATTTGCGAAGTGTTATGTATTCCTCCTCTACCCTTCAAACGAATGTAAATGCGACACTTCCTTGCTAGGAAATAGCGTCTGCAGATGTCTAGGTATAGTAGCAATAGATTTCTAATGCTTCTTAAAACGCGATATCGCATCTCATTTCTCTGTTTCATGGTAAGATATAATATGATTTGCGATGTGTCATGTATTCCTCTTCTACACTTCAAATGAATGTAAATGCGACACTTCCTCGCAAGGAAATAGCGTTTGCATATGTCTACGTATCGAAGCAATAGAGTTCAAATGCTTCTTAAAACGAGATATTGCATCTCATATCTATGTTTAATGATAAGATATAATATTCATTGCGAAGTGTTATGCATTCCGCGTATGCGATTCAAATGAATGTAAATGCGACACTTCCTTGCAAGGAAATAGCGTTTGCAGTTGTCTACGTATCGTAGCAATAGAGTTCTTATGATTCTTAAAACGCGATATCGCATCTCATTTCTATCTTTCATGGTAAGATATAATATGATTTGCGAAGTGTTATGTATTCCTCGTCTACACTTCAAATGAATGTGAATGCGACACTTCCTCGCTAGGAAATGGCGTTTGCAGATGTCTACGTATCGTAGCAATAGATTTCTAATGCTTCTTAAAACGCGATATTGCATCTCATTTCTCTGTTTCATGGTAAGATATAATATGATTTGCGAAGTGTCATGTATTCCTCTTCTACACTTCAAATGAATGTAAATGCGACACTTCCTTGCAAGGAAATAGCGTTTGCAGATGTTTACCTATCGTAGCAATAGAGTTCTAATGCTTCTTAAAACGCGATATCGCATCTCATTTCTCTGTTTCATGGTAAGATGTAATATGATTTGCGAAGTGTTATGTATTCCTCCTCTACACTTCAAATGAATGTAAATGCGATATTTCCTTGCCAGGTAATAGCGTTTGCAAATATCTACCTATCGTAGCAATAGTGTTCTAATGCTTCTTAAAACGCGATAGCGCATCTCATTTCTATGTTTCATGGTAAGATGTAATATGATTTGCGAAGTGTTATGTATTCCTCCTCTACACTTCAAACGAATGTAAATGCGACACTTCCTTGCTAGGAAATAGCGTCTGCAGATGTCTAGGTATAGTAGCAATAGATTTCTAATGCTTCTTAAAACGCGATATCGCATCTCATTTCTCTGTTTCATGGTAAGATATAATATGATTTGCGATGTGTCATGTATTCCTCTTCTACACTTCAAATGAATGTAAATGCGACACTTCCTCGCAAGGAAATAGCGTTTGCATATGTCTACGTATCGAAGCAATAGAGTTCAAATGCTTCTTAAAACGAGATATTGCATCTCATATCTATGTTTCATGATAAGATATAATATTCATTGGGAAGTGTTATGCACTCCTCGTCTACGATTCAAATGAAAGTAAATGCGACACTTCCTTGCAAGGAAATAACGATTGCAGATGTCTACGTATCGTAGCAATAGATTTCTAATGCTTCTTAAAACGCGATATCGCATCTAATTTCACTGTTTCATGGTAAGATATAATATGATTTGCGAAGTGTCATGTATTCCTCGTCTACACTTCAAATGAATGTGAATGCGATACTTCCTCGCTAGGAAATAGCGTTTGCAGATGTCTACGTATCGTAGCAATAGCTTTCTAGTGCTTCTTAAAACGCGATATCGCATCTCATTTCTATGTTTCATGGTAAGATATAATATGATTTGCGAAGTGTTATGTATTCCTCCTCTACACTTCTAATGAATGTAAATGCGACACCTCCTTGCAAGGAAATAGCGTTTGCAGTTGTCTACCTATCGTAGCAATAGTGTTGTAATGCTTCTTAAAACGAGATATCGCATCTCATTTCTATGTTTCATGGTAAGATATAATATGATTTGCGAAGTGTTATGTATTCCTCGTCTACACTTCAAATGAATGTAAATGCGACACTTCCTTGCAAGGAAATAGCGTTTGCTGATGTCTACGTATCGTAGCAATAGAGTTCAAATGCTTCTTAAAACGAGATATTGCGTCTCATATCTATGTTTAATGATAAGATATAATATTCATTGCGAAGTGTTATGCATTCCGCGTATGCGATTCAAATGAATGTAAATGCGACACTTCCTTGCAAGGAAATAGTGTTTGCAGTTGTCTACGTATCGTAGCAATAGAGTTCTTATGATTCTTAAAACGCGATATCGCATCTCATCTCTATCTTTCATGGTAAGATATAATATGATTTGCGAAGTGTTATGTATTCCTCGTCTACACTTCAAATGAATGTGAATGCGACACTTCCTCGCTAGGAAATGGCGTTTGCAGATGTCTACGTATCGTAGCAATAGATTTCTAATGCTTCTTAAAACGCGATATTGCATCTCATTTCTCTGTTTCATGGTAAGATATAATATGATTTGCGAAGTGTCATGTATTCCTCTTCTACACTTCAAATGAATGTAAATGCGACACTTCCTTGCAAGGAAATAGCGTTTGCAGATGTTTACCTATCGTAGCAATAGAGTTCTAATGCTTCTTAAAACGCGATATCGCATCTCATTTCTATGATTCATGGTAAGACATAATATGATTTGCGAAGTGTTATGTATTCCTCGTCTACACTTCAAATGAATGTAAATGCGACACTTCCTTGCAAGGAAATAGCGTTTGCAAATGTCTACCTATCGTAGGAATAGTGCTCTAATGCTTCTTAAAACGCGATATCGCATCTCATTTCTATGTTTCATGGTAAGATATAATTTGATTTGCGAAGTGTTATGTATTCCTCGTCTACACTTCAAATGAATGTGAATGCCATACTTCCTCGCTAGGAAATAGCGTTTGCAGATGTCTACGTATCGTAGCAATAGCTTTCTAATGCTTCTTAAAACGCGATATCGCATCTCATTTCTATGTTTCATGGTAAGATATAATATGATTTGCGAAGTGTCATGTATTCCTCGTCTACACTTCAAATGAATGTAAATGCGACACTTCCTTGCTAGGAAATAGCGTCTGCAGATATCTAGGTATCGTAGCAATAGAGTTCTAATGCTTCTTAAAACGCCATATCGCATCTTATTTCTATGTTTCATGGTAAGACGTAATATGATTTGCGAAGTGTGAAGTATTCCTCCTCTACACTTAAAATGAATGTAAATGCGACACTTCCTTGCTAGGAAATAGCGTCTGCAGATGTCTAGGTATCGTAGCAATAGAGTTCTAATGCTTCTTAAAACGCGATATCGCATCTCATTTCTCTGTTTCATGGTAAGATGTAATATGATTTGCGAAGTGTTATGTATTCCTCCTCTACCCTTCAAACGAATGTAAATGCGACACTTCCTTGCTAGGAAATAGCGTCTGCAGATGTCTAGGTATAGTAGCAATAGATTTCTAATGCTTCTTAAAACGCGATATCGCATCTCATTTCTCTGTTTCATGGTAAGATATAATATGATTTGCGATGTGTCATGTATTCCTCTTCTACACTTCAAATGAATGTAAATGCGACACTTCCTCGCAAGGAAATAGCGTTTGCATATGTCTACGTATCGAAGCAATAGAGTTCAAATGCTTCTTAAAACGAGATATTGCATCTCATATCTATGTTTCATGATAAGATATAATATTCATTGGGAAGTGTTATGCACTCCTCGTCTACGATTCAAATGAAAGTAAATGCGACACTTCCTTGCAAGGAAATAACGATTGCAGATGTCTACGTATCGTAGCAATAGATTTCTAATGCTTCTTAAAACGCGATATCGCATCTAATTTCACTGTTTCATGGTAAGATATAATATGATTTGCGAAGTGTCATGTATTCCTCGTCTACACTTCAAATGAATGTGAAAGCGATACTTCCTCGCTAGGAAATAGCGTTTGCAGATGTCTACGTATCGTAGCAATAGCTTTCTAGTGCTTCTTAAAACGCGATATCGCATCTCATTTCTATGTTTCATGGTAAGATATAATATGATTTGCGAAGTGTTATGTATTCCTCCTCTACACTTCTAATGAATGTAAATGCGACACCTCCTTGCAAGGAAATAGCGTTTGCAGTTGTCTACCTATCGTAGCAATAGTGTTGTAATGCTTCTTAAAACGAGATATCGCATCTCATTTCTATGTTTCATGGTAAGATATAATATGATTTGCGAAGTGTTATGTATTCCTCGTCTACACTTCAAATGAATGTAAATGCGACACTTCCTTGCAAGGAAATAGCGTTTGCTGATGTCTACGTATCGTAGCAATAGAGTTCAAATGTTTCTTAAAACGAGATATTGCATCTCATTTCTATCTTTCATGGTAAGATATAATATGATTTGCGAAGTGTTATGTATTCCTCGTCTACACTTCAAATGAATGTGAATGCGACACTTCCTCGCTAGGAAATGGCGTTTGCAGATGTCTACGTATCGTAGCAATAGATTTCTAATGCTTCTTAAAACGCGATATCGCATCTCATTTCTCTGTTTCATGGTAAGATATAATATGATTTGCGAAGTGTCATGTATTCCTCTTCTACACTTCAAATGAATGTAAATGCGACACTTCCTTGCAAGGAAATAGCGTTTGCAGATGTTTACCTATCGTAGCAATAGAGTTCTATTGCTTCTTAAAACGCGATATCGCATCTCATTTCTATGTTTCATGGTAAGATGTAATATGATTTGCGAAGTGTTATGTATTCCTCCTCTACACTTCAAATGAATGTAAATGCGACACTTCCTTGCAAGGAAATAGCGTTTGCATATATCTACGTATCGAAGCAATAGGGTTCAAATGCTTCTTAAAACGAGATATTGCATCTCATATCTATGTTTCATGATAAGATATAATATTCATTGGGAAGTGATATGCACTTCTCGTCTACGATTCAAATGAAAGTAAATGCGACACTTCCTTGCAAGGAGATAACGATTGCAGATGTCTACGTATCGTAGCAATAGAGTTCATATGACTCTTAAAACGCGATATCGCATCTCATTTCTCTGTTTCATGGTAAGATGTAATATGATTTGCGAAGTGTTATGTATTCCTCGTCTACGCTCCAAATGAATGTGAATGCGACACTTCCTCGCTAGGAAATAGCGTTTGCAGATGTCTATGTATCGTAGCAATAGATTTCTAATGCTTCTTAAAACGCGATATCGCATCTCATTTCTCTGTTTCATGGTAAGATATAATATGATTTGCGAAGTGTCATGTATTCCTCGTCTGCACTTCAAATGAATGTGAATGCGATACTTCCTCGCTAGGAAATAACGTTTGCAGATGTCTACGTATCGTAGCAATAGCTTTCTAATGCTCCTTAAAACGCAATATCGCATCTCATTTCTATGTTTCATGGTAAGATATATTATGATTTGCGAAGTGTTATGTATTCCTCGTCTACACATCAAATGAATGTGAATGCGATACTTCGTCGCTAGGAAGTAGCGTTTGCAGATGTCTACGTATCGTAGCATTAGCTTTCTAATGCTTCTTAAAACGCGACATCGCATCTCATATCTATGTTTCATGGTAAGATATAATATGATTTGCGAAGTGTTATGTTTTCCTCGTCTACACTTCAAATGAATGTGAATGCGACACTTCCTCGCTAGGAAGTAGCGTTTGCAGATGTCTACGTATCGTAGCAATAGATTTCTAATGCTTCTTAAAACGCGATATCGCATCTCATTTCTATGTTTGATGGTAAGATATAACATGATTTGCGAAGTGTTATGTATTCCTCGTCTACACTTCAAATGAATGTGAATGCGATACTTCCCCTCTAGGAAATAGCGTTTGCAGATGTCTACGTATCGTAGCAATAGCTTTCTAATGCTTCTTAAAACGCGATATCGCATCCCATTTCTATGTTTCATGGTAAGATATAATATGATTTGCGAAGTGTTATGTATTCCTCGTCTACACTTCAAATGAATGTAAATGCGACACTTCCTTGCAAGGAAATAGCGTTTGCAGATGTTTACCTATCGTAGCAATAGAGTTCTAATGCTTCTTAAAACGCGATATCGCATCTCATTTCTATGTTTGATGGTAAGATATAACATGATTTGCGAAGAGTCATGTATTCCTCTTCTACACTTCAAATGAATGTAAATGCGACACTTCCTTGCAAGGAAATAGCGTTTGCAGATGTTTACCTATCGTAGCAATAGATTTCTAATGCTTCTTAAAACGCGATATCGCATCTCATTTCTCTGTTTCATGGTAAGATATAATATGATTTGCGAAGTGTCATGTATTCCTCGTCTACACTTCAAATGAATGTGAATGCGATACTTCCTCGCTAGGAAATAGCGTTTGCAGATGTCTACGTATCGTAGCAATAGCTTTCTAATGCTTCTTAAAACGCAATATCGCATCTCATTTCTATGTTTCATGGTAAGATATAATATGATTTGCGAAGTGTTATGTATTCCTCCTCTACACTTCTAATGAATGTAAATGCGACAACTCCTTTCAAAGAAATAGCGTTTGCAGTTGTCTACCTATCGTAGCAATAGTGTTGTAATGCTTCTTAAAACGAGATATCGCATCTCATTTCTATGTTTCATGGTAAGATATAATATGATTTGCGAAGTGTTATGTATTCCTCGTCTACACTTCAAATGAATGTAAATGCGACACATCCTTGCAAGGAAATAGCGTTTGCTGATGTCTACGTATCGTAGCAATAGAGTTCAAATGCTTCTTAATACGAGATATTGCATCTCATATCTATGTTTCATGATAAGATATAATATTCATTGCGAAGTGTTATGTATTGCTCGTATGTGATTCAAATGAATGTAAATACGACACTTCCTTGCAAGGAAATAGCGTTTGCAGTTGTCTACGTATCGTAGCAATAGCGTTCTTATGATTCTTAAAACGCGATATCGCATCTCATTTCTATGTTTCATGGTAAGATATAACATGATTTGCAAAGTGTTATGTATTCCTCGTCTGCACTTCAAATGAATGTGAATGCGACACTTCCTCGCTAGGAAATAGCGTTTGCAGGTGTCTACGTATCGTAGCAATAGATTTCTAATGCTTCTCAAAACGCGATATCGCATCTCATTTCTATGTTTCATGGCAAGATAAAATATGATTTGCGAAGTGTTATGTATTCCTCGTCTACACTTCAAATGAATGTAAATGCGACACTTCCTTGCAAGGAAATGGCGCTTGCAGATGTCTACGTATCGTAGCAATAGATTTCTAATGCTTCTTAAAACGCGATATCGCATCTCATTTCTATGTTTCATGGCAAGATATAATCTGATTTGCGAAGTGTTATGTATTCCTCGTCTACACTTCAAATGAATGTAAATGCGACACTTCCTTGCAAGGAAATAGCGTTTGCAGATGTTTACCTATCGTAGCAATAGAGTTCTAATGCTTCTTAAAATGCGATATCGCATCTCATTTCTCTGTTTCATGGTAAGATATAATATGATTTGCGAAGAGTCATGTATTCCTCTTCTACACTTCAAATGAATGTAAATGCGACACTTCCTTGCAAGGAAATAGCGTTTGCAGATGTTTACCTATCGTAGCAATAGATTTCTAGTGCTTCTTAAAACGCGATATCGCATCTCATTTCTCTGTTTCATGGTAAGATATAATATGATTTGCGATGTGTCATGTATTCCTCTACTACACTTCAAATGAATGTAAATGCGACACTTCCTTGCAAGGAAATAGCGTTTGCAGATGTTTACCTATCGTAGCAATAGAGTTCTAATGCTTCTTAAAACGCGATATCGCATCTCATTTCTATGTTTCATGGTAAGATATAATATGATTTGCGAAGTGTTATGTATTCCTCGTCTACACTTCAAATGAATGTAAATGCGACACTTCCTTGCAAGGAAATAGCGTTTGCAAATGTCTACCTATCGTAGCAATAGTGCTCTAATGCTTCTTAAAACGCGATATCGCATCTCATTTCTATGTTTCATGGTAAGGTATAATATGATTTGCGAAGTGTTATGTATTCCTCGTCTACACTTCAAATGAATGTGAATGCGATACTTCCTCGCTAGGAAATAGCGTTTGCAGATGTCTACGTATCGTAGCAATAGCTTTCTAATGCTTCTTAAAACGCGATATCGCATCTCATTTCTATGTTTCATGGTAAGATATAATATGATTTGCGAAGTGTCATGTATTCCTCGTCTACACTTCAAATGAATGTAAATGCGACACTTCCTTGCAAGGAAATGGCGTTTGCAGATGTCTACGTATCGTAGCAATAGATTTCTAATGCTTCTTAAAACGCGATATCGCATCTCATTTCTATGTTTCATGGCAAGATATAATCTGATTTGCGAAGAGTTATGTATTCCTCGTCTACACTTCAAATGAATGTAAATGCGACACTTCCTTGCAAGGAAATAGCGTTTGCAGATGTTTACCTATCGTAGCAATAGAGTTCTAATGCTTCTTAAAATGCGATATCGCATCTCATTTCTCTGTTTCATGGTAAGATATAATATGATTTGCGAAGAGTCATGTATTCCTCTTCTGCACTTCAAATGAATGTAAATGCGACACTTCCTTGCAAGGAAATAGCGTTTGCAGATGTTTACCTATCGTAGCAACAGATTTCTAGTGCTTCTTAAAACGCGATATCGCATCTCATTTCTCTGTTTCATGGTAAGATATAATATGATTTGCGAAGTGTCATGTATTCCTCGTCTACACTTCAAATGAATGTGAATGCGATACTTCCTCGCTAGGAAATAGCGTTTGCAGATGTCTACGTATCGTAGCAATAGATTTCTAATGCTTCTTAAAACGCGATATCGCATCTCATTTCTATGTTTCATGGCAAGATATAATATGATTTGCGAAGTGTTATGTATTCCTCGTCTACACTTCAAATGAATGTAAATGCGACACTTCCTCGCTAGGAAATAGCGTTTGCAGATGTCTACGTATCGTAGCAATAGAGTTCATATGATTCTTGGAACGCGATATCGCATCTCATTTCTATGTTTCATGGTAAGATATAACATGATTTGCGAAGTGTTATGTATTCCTCGTCTACACTTCAAATGAATGTGAATGCGATACTTCCTCGCTAGGAAATAGCGTTTGCAGATATCTACGTATCGTAGCATTAGCTTTCCAATGCTTCTTAAAACGCGATATCGCATCTCATATCTATGTTTCATGGTAAGATATAATATGATTTGCGAAATGTTATGTATTCCTCGTCTACACTTCAAATGAATGTGAATGCGATACTTCGTCGCTAGGAAATAGCGTTTGCAGATGTCTACGTACCGTAGCAATAGATTTCTAATGCTTCTTAAAACGCGATATCGCATCTCATTTCTATGTTTCATGGTAAGATATAACATGATTTGCGAAGTGTTAAGTATTCCTCGTCTACACTTCAAATGAATGTGAATGCGATACTTCCTCGCTAGGAAATAGCGTTTGCAGATATCTACGTATCGTAGCATTAGCTTTCCAATGCTTCTTAAAACGCGATATCGCATCTCATATCTATGTTTCATGGTAAGATATAATATGATTTGCGAAATGTTATGTATTCCTCGTCTACACTTCAAATGAATGTGAATGCGACACTTCCTCGCTAGGAAATAGCGTTTGCCGATGTCTACGTACCGTAGCAATAGATTTCTAATGCTTCTTAAAACGCGATATCGCATCTCATTTCTATGTTTCATGGTAAGATATAACATGATTTGCGAAGTGTTATGTATTCCTCGTCTACACATCAAATGAATGTGAATGCGATACTTCGTCGCTAGGAAATAGCGTTTGCAGATGTCTACGTATCGTAGCAATAGCTTTCAAATGCTTCTTAAATCGCGATATCGCATCTCATTTCTATGTTTCATGGTAAGATATAATATGATTTGCGAAGTGTTATGTATTCCTCCTCTACACTTCAAATGAATGTAAATGCGACACTTCCTTGCAAGGAAATAGCGTTTGCTGATGTCTACGTATCGTAGCAATAGAGTTCAAATGCTTCCTAAAACGAGATATTGCATCTCATTTATATGTTTCATGGTAAGATATAATATGATTTGCGAAGTGTCATGTATTCCTCGTCTACACTTCAAATGAATGTAAATGCGACACTTCCTTGCTAGGAAATAGCGTCTGCAGATGTCTAGGTATCGTAGCAATAGAGTTCTAATGCTTCTTAAAACGCGATATCGCATCTCATTTCTATGTTTCATGGTTAGACGTAATATGATTTGCGAAGTGTTTAGTATTCCTCCTCTACACATCAAATGAATGTAAATGCTACACTTCCTTGCTAGGAAATAGCGTCTGCAGAAGTCTAGGTATCGTAGCAATAGAGTTCTAATGCTTCTTAAAACGCGACATCGCATCTCATTTCTATGTTTCATGGTAAGACGTAATATGATTTGCGAAGTGTTAAGTATTCCACCTCTACACTTCAAATGAATGTAAATGCGACACTTCCTTGCTAGGAAATAGCGTCTGCAGATGTCTAGGTATCGTAGCAATAGATTTCTAATGCTTCTTAAAACGCGATATCGCATCTCATTTCTATGTTTCATGGTAAGATATAATATGATTTGCGAAGTGTCATGTATTCCTCGTCTACACTTCAAATGAATGTAAATGCGACACTTCCTTGCAAGGAAACAGCGTTTGCATATGTCTAGGTATCGTAGCAATAGAATTCATATGATTCTTAGAACGCGATATCGCATCTCATTTCTATGTTTCATGGTAAGATATAACATGATTTGCGAAGTGTTATGTATTCCTCGTCTACACTTCTAGTGAATGTGAATGCGACACTTCCTCGCTAGGAAATAGCGTTTGCAGATGTCTACGTATCGTAGCAATAGAGTTCATATGATTCTTAGAACGCGATATCGCATCTCATTTCTATGTTTCATGGTAAGATATAACATGATTTGCGAAGTGTTAAGTATTCCTCGTCTACACTTCAAATGAATGTGAATGCGATACTTCCTCGCTAGGAAATAGCGTTTGCAGATATCTACGTATCGTAGCATTAGCTTTCCAATGCTTCTTAAAACGCGATATCGCATCTCATATCTATGTTTCATGGTAAGATATAATATGATTTGCGAAATGTTATGTATTCCTCGTCTACACTTCAAATGAATGTGAATGCGACACTTCCTCGCTAGGAAATAGCGTTTGCTGATGTCTACGTATCGTAGCAATAGAGTTCAAATGCTTCTTAAAACGAGATATTGCATCTCATATCTATGTTTCATGATAAGATATAATATTCATTGCGAAGTGTTATGTATTCCTCGTATGTGATTCAAATGAATGTAAATGCGACACTTCCTTGCTAGGAAATAGCGTCTGCAGATGTCTAGGTATCGTAGCAATAGAGTTCTAATGCTTCTTAAAACGCGATATCGCATCTCATTTCTATGTTTCATGGTAAGATATAACATGATTTGCGAAGTGTTATGTATTCCTCGTCTACACTTCTAATGAATGTGAATGCGACACTTCCTCGCTAGGAAATAGCGTTTGCAGATGTCTACGAGTCGTAGCAATAGAGTTCATATGATTCTTAGAACGCGATATCGCATCTCATTTCTATGTTTCATGGTAAGATATAACATGATTTGCGAAGTGTTAAGTATTCCTCGTCTACACTTCAAATGAATGTGAATGCGATACTTCCTCGCTAGGAAATAGCGTTTGCAGATATCTACGTTTCGTAGCATTAGCTTTCCAATGCTTCTTAAAACGCGATATCGCATCTCATATCTATGTTTCATGGTAAGATATAATATGATTTGCGAAATGTTATGTATTCCTCGTCTACACTTCAAATGAATGTGAATGCGACACTTCCTCGCTATGAAATAGCGTTTGCAGGTGTCTACGTACGGTAGCAATAGATTTCTAATGCTTCTTAAAACGCGATATCGCATCTCATTTCTATGTTTCATGGTAAGATATAACATGATTTGCGAAGTGTTATGTATTCCTCGTCTACACATCAAATGAATGTGAATGCGATACTTCGTCGCTAGGAAATAGCGCTTGCAGATGTCTACGTATCGTAGCAATAGCTTTCAAATGCTTCTTAAATCGCGATATCGCATCTCATTTCTATGTTTCATGGTAAGATATAATATGATTTGCGAAATGTTATGTATTCCTCCTCTACACTTCAAATGAATGTAAATGCGACACTTCCTTGCAAGGAAATAGCGTTTGCTGATGTCTACGTATCGTAGCAATAGAGTTCAAATGCTTCTTAAAACGAGATATTGCATCTCATATCTATGTTTCATGATAAGATATAATATTCATTGCGAAGTGTTATGTATTCCTCGTATGTGATTCAAATGAATGTAAATGCGACACTTCCTTGCTAGGAAATAGCGTCTGCAGATGTCTAGGTATCGTAGCAATAGAGTTCTAATGCTTCTTAAAACGCGATATCGCATCTCATTTCTATGTTTCATGGTAAGACGTAATATGATTTGCGAAGTGTTAAGTATTCCTCCTCTACACTTCAAATAAATGTAAATGCGACACTTCCTTGCTAGGAAATAGCGTC
Source organism: Xylocopa sonorina (assembly GCF_050948175.1). Taxonomy (NCBI): domain Eukaryota; kingdom Metazoa; phylum Arthropoda; class Insecta; order Hymenoptera; family Apidae; genus Xylocopa; species Xylocopa sonorina. The sequence continues at coordinate 816,906 of NW_027490172.1, forward strand.
TGCAGATATCTAGGTATCGTAGCAATAGAGTTCTAATGCTTCTTAAAACGCGATATCGCATCACATTTCTATGTTTCATGGTAAGATGTAATATGATTTGCGAAGTGTTATGTATTCCTCCTCTACACTTCAAATGAATGTAAATGCGATATTTCCTTGCCAGGTAATAGCGTTTGCAAATGTCTACCTATCGTAGCAATAGTGTTCTAATGCTTCTTAAAACGCGATATCGCATCTCATTTCTATGTTTCATGGAAAGATGTAATATGATTTGCGAAGTGTTATGTATTCCTCCTCTACACTTCAAATGTATGTAAATGCAACACTTCCTTGCTAGGAAATAGCGTCTGCATATGTCTAGGTATCGTAGCAGTAGAGTTCTAGTGCTTCTTAAAACGCGATATCGCATCTCATTTCTCTGTTTCATGGTAAGATATAATATGATTTGCGAAGTGTCATGTATTCCTCTTCTACACTTCAAATGAATGTAAATGCGACACTTCCTTGCAAGGAAATAGCGTTTGCATATGTCTACGTATCGAAGCAATAGAGTTCAAATGCTTCTTAAAACGAGATATTGCATCTCATATCTATGTTTCATGATAAGATATAATATTCATTGCGAAGTGTTATGTATTCCTCGTATGTGATTCAAATGAATGTAAATGCGACACTTCCTTGCTAGGAAATAGCGTCTGCAGATGTCTAGGTATCGTAGCAATAGAGTTCTAATGCTTCTTAAAACGCGATATCGCATCTCATTTCTATGTTTCATGGTAAGATATAACATGATTTGCGAAGTGTTATGTATTCCTCGTCTACACTTCTAATGAATGTGAATGCGACACTTCCTCGCTAGGAAATAGCGTTTGCAGATGTCTACGTATCGTAGCAATAGAGTTCATATGATTCTTAGAACGCGATATCGCATCTCATTTCTATGTTTCATGGTAAGATATAACATGATTTGCGAAGTGTTAAGTATTCCTCCTCTACACTTCAAATGAATGTAAATGCGACACTTCCTCGCTAGGAAATAGCGTTTGCAGATATCTACGTATCGTAGCATTAGCTTTCCAATGCTTCTTAAAACGCGATATCGCATCACATTTCTATGTTTCATGGTAAGATGTAATATGATTTGCGAAGTGTTATGTATTCCTCCTCTACACTTCAAATGAATGTAAATGCGATATTTCCTTGCCAGGTAATAGCGTTTGCAAATGTCTACCTATCGTAGCAATAGTGTTCTAATGCTTCTTAAAACGCGATATCGCATCTCATTTCTATGTTTCATGGAAAGATGTAATATGATTTGCGAAGTGTTATGTATTCCTCCTCTACACTTCAAATGTATGTAAATGCAACACTTCCTTGCTAGGAAATAGCGTCTGCATATGTCTAGGTATCGTAGCAGTAGAGTTCTAGTGCTTCTTAAAACGCGATATCGCATCTCATTTCTCTGTTTCATGGTAAGATATAATATGATTTGCGAAGTGTCATGTATTCCTCTTCTACACTTCAAATGAATGTAAATGCGACACTTCCTTGCAAGGAAATAGCGTTTGCATATGTCTACGTATCGAAGCAATAGAGTTCAAATGCTTCTTAAAACGAGATATTGCATCTCATATCTATGTTTCATGATAAGATATAATATTCATTGGGAAGTGTTATGCATTTCTCGTCTACGATTCAAATGAAAGTAAATGCGACACTTCCTTGCAAGGAAATAACGATTGCAGATGTCTACGTATCGTAGCAATAGAGTTCATATGATTCTTAAAACGCGATATCGCATCTCATTTCTATCTTTCATGGTAAGATATAATATGATTTGCGAAGTGTTATGTATTCCTCGTCTGCACTTCAAATGAATGTGAATGCGACACTTCCTCGCTAGGAAATAGCGTTTGCAGGTGTCTACGTATCGTAGCAATAGATTTCTAATGCTTCTCAAAACGCGATATCGCATCTCATTTCTATGTTTCATGGCAAGATAAAATATGATTTGCGAAGTGTTATGTATTCCTCGTCTACACTTCAAATGAATGTAAATGCGACACTTCCTCGCTAGGAAATAGCGTTTGCAGATGTCTACGTATCGTAGCAATAGAGTTCATATGATTCTTAGAACGCGATATCGCATCTCAGTTCTGTGTTTCATGGTAAGATATAACATGATTTGCGAAGTGTTATGTATTCCTCGTCTACACTTCAAATGAATGTGAATGCGATACTTCCTCGCTAGGAAATAGCGTTTGCAGATATCTACATATCGTAGCATTAGCTTTCCAATGCTTCTTAAAACGCGATATCGCATCTCATATCTATGTTTCATGGTAAGATATAATATGATTTGCGAAATGTTATGTATTCCTCGTCTACACTTCAAATGAATGTGAATGCGACACTTCCTCATTAGGAAATAGCGTTTGCAGATGTCTACGTACCGTAGCAATAGATTTCTAATGCTTCTTAAAACGCGATATCGCATCTCATTTCTATGTTTCATGGTAAGATATAACATGATTTGCGAAGTGTTATGTATTCCTCGTCTACACATCAAATTAATGTGAATGCGATACTTCGTCGCTAGGAAATAGCGTTTGCAGATGTCTACGTATCGTAGCAATAGCTTTCAAATGCATCTTAAAACGCGATATCGCATCTCATTTCTATGTTTCATGGTAAGATATAATATGATTTGCGAAGTGTTATGTATTCCTCCTCTACACTTCTAATGAATGTAAATGCGACACCTCCTTGCAAGGAAATAGCGTTTGCAGTTGTCTACCTATCGTAGCAATAGTGTTGTAATGCTTCTTAAAACGAGATATCGCATCTCATTTGTATGTTTCATGGTAAGATATAATATGATTTGCGAAGTGTTATGTATTCCTCCTCTACACTTCAAATGAATGTAAATGCGACACTTCCTTGCAAGGAAATAGCGTTTGCAGTTGTCTAACTATCGTAGCAATAGTGTTCTAATGCTTCTTAAAACGAGATATCGCATCTCATTTCTATATTTCATGGTAAGATATAATATGATTTGCGAAGTGTCATGTATTCCTCGTCTACACTTCAAATGAATGTGAATGCGACACTTCCTTGCTAGGAAATAGCGTCTGCAGAAGTCTAGGTATCGTAGCAATAGAGTTCTAATGCTTCTCAAAACGCGATTTCGCATCACATTTCTATGTTTCATGGTAAGATATAATATGATTTGCGAAGTGTCATGTATTCCTTTTCTACACTTCAAATGAATGTAAATGCGACACTTCCTTGCAAGGAAATAGCGTTTGCATATGTCTACGTATCGAAGCAATGGAGTTCAAATGCTTCTTAAAACGAGATATTGCATCTCATATTTATGTTTCATGATAAGATATAATATTCATTGGGAAGTGTTATGCATTCCTCGTCTACGATTCAAATGAAAGTAAATGCGACGCTTCCTTGCAAGGAAATAACGATTGCAGATGTCTACGTATCGTAGCAATAGATTTCTAATGCTTCTTAAAACGCGATATCGCATCTCATTTCTATGTTTCATGGTAATGTATAATATGATTTGCGAAGTGTTATGTATTCCTCCTCTACACTTCAAATGAATGTAAATGCGATATTTCCTTGCCAGGTAATAGCGTTTGCAAATGTCTACCTATCGTAGCAATAGTGTTCTAATGCTTCTTAAAACGCGATATCGCATCTCATTTCTATGTTTCATGGAAAGATGTAATATGATTTGCGAAGTGTTATGTATTCCTCCTCTACACTTCAAATGTATGTAAATGCAACACTTCCTTGCTAGGAAATAGCGTCTGCATATATCTAGGTATCGTAGCAGTAGAGTTCTAGTGCTTCTTAAAACGCGATATCGCATCTCATTTCTCTGTTTCATGGTAAGATATAATATGATTTGCGAAGTGTCATGTATTCCTCTTCTACACTTCAAATGAATGTAAATGCGACACTTCCTTGCAAGGAAATAGCGTTTGCATATGTCTACGTATCGAAGCAATAGAGTTCAAATGCTTCTTAAAACGAGATATTGCATCTCATATCTATGTTTCATGATAAGATATAATATTCATTGGGAAGTGTTATGCATTTCTCGTCTACGATTCAAATGAAAGTAAATGCGACACTTCCTTGCAAGGAAATAACGATTGCAGATGTCTACGTATCGTAGCAATAGAGTTCATATGATTCTTAAAACGCGATATCGCATCTCATTTCTATCTTTCATGGTAAGATATAATATGATTTGCGAAGTGTTATGTATTCCTCGTCTGCACTTCAAATGAATGTGAATGCGACACTTCCTCGCTAGGAAATAGCGTTTGCAGATGTCTACGTATCGTAGCAATAGATTTCTAATGCTTCTCAAAACGCGATATCGCATCTCATTTCTATGTTTCATGGCAAGATAAAATATGATTTGCGAAGTGTTATGTATTCCTCGTCTACACTTCAAATGAATGTAAATGCGACACTTCCTCGCTAGGAAATAGCGTTTGCAGATGTCTACGTATCGTAGCAATAGAGTTCATATGATTCTTAGAACGCGATATCGCATCTCAGTTCTGTGTTTCATGGTAAAATATAACATGATTTGCGAAGTGTTATGTATTCCTCGTCTACACTTCAAATGAATGTGAATGCGATACTTCCTCGCTAGGAAGTAGCGTTTGCAGATATCTACATATCGTAGCATTAGCTTTCCAATGCTTCTTAAAACGCGATATCGCATCTCATATCTATGTTTCATGGTAAGATATAATATGATTTGCGAAATGTTATGTGTTCCTCGTCTGCACTTCAAATGAATGTGAATGCGACACTTCCTCGCTAGGAAATAGCGTTTGCAGATGTCTACGTATCGTAGCAATAGATTTCTAATGCTTCTCAAAACGCGATATCGCATCTCATTTCTATGTTTCATGGCAAGATAAAATATGATTTGCGAAGTGTTATGTATTCCTCGTCTACACTTCAAATGAATGTAAATGCGACACTTCCTCGCTAGGAAATAGCGTTTGCAGATGTCTACGTATCGTAGCAATAGCTTTCAAATGCTTCTTAAATCGCTATATCGCATCTCATTTCTATGTTTCATGGTAAGATATAATATGATTTGCGAAGTGTTATGTATTCCTCCTCTACACTTCAAATGAATGTAAATGCGACACTTCCTTGCAAGGAAATAGCGTTTGCTGATGTCTACGTATCGTAGCAATAGAGTTCAAATGCTTCTTAAAACGAGATATTGCATCTCATATCTATGTTTCATGATAAGATATAATATTCATTGCGAAGTGTTATGTATTCCTCGTATGTGATTCAAATGAATGTAAATGCGACACTTCCTTGCTAGGAAATAGCGTCTGCAGATGTCTAGGTATCGTAGCAATAGAGTTCTAATGCTTCTTAAAACGCGATATCGCATCTCATTTCTATGTTTCATGGTAAGACGTAATATGATTTGCGAAGTGTTAAGTATTCCTCCTCTACACTTCAAATAAATGTAAATGCGACACTTCCTTGCTAGGAAATAGCGTCTGCAGATATCTAGGTATCGTAGCAATAGAGTTCTAATGCTTCTTAAAACGCGATATCGCATCACATTTCTATGTTTCATGGTAAGATGTAATATGATTTGCGAAGTGTTATGTATTCCTCCTCTACACTTCAAATGAATGTAAATGCGATATTTCCTTGCCAGGTAATAGCGTTTGCAAATGTCTACCTATCGTAGCAATAGTGTTCTAATGCTTCTTAAAACGAGATATTGCATCTCATATCTATGTTTCATGATAAGATATAATATTCATTGCGAAGTGTTATGTATTCCTCGTATGTGATTCAAATGAATGTAAATGCGACACTTCCTTGCTAGGATATAGCGTCTGCAGATGTCTAGGTATCGTAGCAATAGAGCTCTAATGCTTCTTAAAACGCGATATCGCATCTCATTTCTATGTTTCATGGTAAGACGTAATATGATTTGCGAAGTGTTAAGTATTCCTCCTCTACACTTCAAATAAATGTAAATGCGACACTTCCTTGCTAGGAAATAGCGTCTGCAGATATCTAGGTATCGTAGCAATAGAGTTCTAATGCTTCTTAAAACGCGATATCGCATCACATTTCTATGTTTCATGGTAAGATGTAATATGATTTGCGAAGTGTTATGTATTCCTCCTCTACACTTCAAATGAATGTAAATGCGATATTTCCTTGCCAGGTAATAGCGTTTGCAAATGTCTACCTATCGTAGCAGTAGTGTTCTAATGCTTCTTAAAACGCGATATCGCATCTCATTTCTATGTTTCATGGAAAGATGTAATATGATTTGCGAAGTGTTATGTATTCCTCCTCTACACTTCAAATGTATGTAAATGCAACACTTCCTTGCTAGGAAATAGCGTCTGCATATGTCTAGGTATCGTAGCAGTAGAGTTCTAGTGCTTCTTAAAACGCGATATCGCATCTCATTTCTCTGTTTCATGGTAAGATATAATATGATTTGCGAAGTGTCATGTATTCCTCTTCTACACTTCAAATGAATGTAAATGCGACACTTCCTTGCAAGGAAATAGCGTTTGCATATGTCTACGTATCGAAGCAATAGAGTTCAAATGCTTCTTAAAACGAGATATTGCATCTCATATCTATGTTTCATGATAAGATATAATATTCATTGCGAAGTGTTATGTATTCCTCGTATGTGATTCAAATGAATGTAAATGCGACACTTCCTTGCTAGGAAGTAGCGTCTGCAGATTCCTAGGTATCGTAGCAATAGAGTTCTAATGCTTCTTAAAACGCGATATCGCATCTCATTTCTATGTTTCATGGTAAGATATAACATGATTTGCGAAGTGTTATGTATTCCTCGTCTACACTTCTAATGAATGTGAATGCGACACTTCCTCGCTAGGAAATAGCGTTTGCAGATGTCTACGTATCGTAGCAATAGAGTTCATATGATTCTTAGAACGCGATATCGCATCTCATTTCTATGTTTCATGGTAAGATATAACATGATTTGCGAAGTGTTAAGTTTTCCTCCTCTACACTTCAAATGAATGTAAATGCGACACTTCCTCGCTAGGAAATAGCGTTTGCAGATATCTACGTATCGTAGCATTAGCATTCCAATGCTTCTTAAAACGCGATATCGCATCACATTTCTATGTTTCATGGTAAGATGTAATATGATTTGCGAAGTGTTATGTATTCCTCCTCTACGCTTCAAATGAATGTAAATGCGATATTTCCTTGCCAGGTAATAGCGTTTGCAAATGTCTACCTATCGTAGCAATAGTGTTCTAATGCTTCTTAAAACGCGATATCGCATCTCATTTCTATGTTTCATGGAAAGATGTAATATGATTTGCGAAGTGTTATGTATTCCTCCTCTACACTTCAAATGTATGTAAATGCAACACTTCCTTGCTAGGAAATAGCGTCTGCATATGTCTAGGTATCGTAGCAGTAGAGTTCTAGTGCTTCTTAAAACGCGATATCGCATCTCATTTCTCTGTTTCATGGTAAGATATAATATGATTTGCGAAGTGTCATGTATTCCTCTTCTACACTTCAAATGAATGTAAATGCGACACTTCCTTGCAAGGAAATAGCGTTTGCATATGTCTACGTATCGAAGCAATAGAGTTCAAATGCTTCTTAAAACGAGATATTGCATCTCATATCTATGTTTCATGATAAGATATAATATTCATTGGGAAGTGTTATGCATTTCTCGTCTACGATTCAAATGAAAGTAAATGCGACACTTCCTTGCAAGGAAATAACGATTGCAGATGTCTACGTATCGTAGCAATAGAGTTCATATGATTCTTAAAACGCGATATCGCATCTCATTTCTATCTTTCATGGTAAGATATAATATGATTTGCGAAGTGTTATGTATTCCTCGTCTGCACTTCAAATGAATGTGAATGCGACACTTCCTCGCTAGGAAATAGCGTTTGCAGGTGTCTACGTATCGTAGCAATAGATTTCTAATGCTTCTCAAAACGCGATATCGCATCTCATTTCTATGTTTCATGGCAAGATAAAATATGATTTGCGAAGTGTTATGTATTCCTCGTCTACACTTCAAATGAATGTAAATGCGACACTTCCTCGCTAGGAAATAGCGTTTGCAGATGTCTACGTATCGTAGCAATAGAGTTCATATGATTCTTAGAACGCGATATCGCATCTCAGTTCTGTGTTTCATGGTAAGATATAACATGATTTGCGAAGTGTTATGTATTCCTCGTCTACACTTCAAATGAATGTGAATGCGATACTTCCTCGCTAGGAAATAGCGTTTGCAGATATCTACATATCGTAGCATTAGCTTTCCAATGCTTCTTAAAACGCGATATCGCATCTCATATCTATGTTTCATGGTAAGATATAATATGATTTGCGAAATGTTATGTATTCCTCGTCTACACTTCAAATGAATGTGAATGCGACACTTCCTCATTAGGAAATAGCGTTTGCAGATGTCTACGTACCGTAGCAATAGATTTCTAATGCTTCTTAAAACGCGATATCGCATCTCATTTCTATGTTTCATGGTAAGATATAACATGATTTGCGAAGTGTTATGTATTCCTCGTCTACACATCAAATTAATGTGAATGCGATACTTCGTCGCTAGGAAATAGCGTTTGCAGATGTCTACGTATCGTAGCAATAGCTTTCAAATGCATCTTAAAACGCGATATCGCATCTCATTTCTATGTTTCATGGCAAGATATAATATGATTTGCGAAGTGTTATGTATTCCTCCTCTACACTTATAATGAATGTAAATGCGACACCTCCTTGCAAGGAAATAGCGTTTGCAGTTGTCTACCTATCGTAGCAATAGTGTTGTAATGCTTCTTAAAACGAGATATCGCATCTCATTTGTATGTTTCATGGTAAGATATAATATGATTTGCGAAGTGTTATGTATTCCTCCTCTACACTTCAAATGAATGTAAATGCGACACTTCCTTGCAAGGAAATAGCGTTTGCAGTTGTCTAACTATCGTAGCAATAGTGTTCTAATGCTTCTTAAAACGAGATATCGCATCTCATTTCTATATTTCATGGTAAGATATAATATGATTTGCGAAGTGTCATGTATTCCTCGTCTACACTTCAAATGAATGTGAATGCGACACTTCCTTGCTAGGAAATAGCGTCTGCAGAAGTCTAGGTATCGTAGCAATAGAGTTCTAATGCTTCTCAAAACGCGATTTCGCATCACATTTCTATGTTTCATGGTAAGATATAATATGATTTGCGAAGTGTCATGTATTCCTTTTCTACACTTCAAATGAATGTAAATGCGACACTTCCTTGCAAGGAAATAGCGTTTGCATATGTCTACGTATCGAAGCAATGGAGTTCAAATGCTTCTTAAAACGAGATATTGCATCTCATATTTATGTTTCATGATAAGATATAATATTCATTGGGAAGTGTTATGCATTCCTCGTCTACGATTCAAATGAAAGTAAATGCGACGCTTCCTTGCAAGGAAATAACGATTGCAGATGTCTACGTATCGTAGCAATAGATTTCTAATGCTTCTTAAAACGCGATATCGCATCTCATTTCTATGTTTCATGGTAATGTATAATATGATTTGCGAAGTGTCATGTATTCCTCGTCTACACTTCAAATGAATGTAAATGCAACACTTCCTTGCAAGGAAATAGCGTTTGCAGATGTTTACCTATCGTAGCAATAGAGTTCTAATGCTTCTTAAAACGTGATATCGCATCTCATTTCTATGTTTCATGGTAAGATATAATATGATTTGCGAAGTGTTATGTATTCCTCCTCTACACTTCAAATGAATGTAAATGCGACACTTCCTTGCAAGGAAACAGCGTTTGCAGATGTCTAGGTATCGTAGCAATAGAGTTCATATGATTCTTAGAACGCGATATCGCATCTCATTTCTATGTTTCATGGTAAGATATAACATGATTTGCGAAGTGTTAAGTATTCCTCCTCTACACTTCAAATGAATGTAAATGCGACACTTCCTCGCTAGGAAATAGCGTTTGCAGATATCTACGTATCGTAGCATTAGCTTTCCAATGCTTCTTAAAACGCGATATCGCATCACATTTCTATGTTTCATGGTAAGATGTAATATGATTTGCGAAGTGTTATGTATTCCTCCTCTACACTTCAAATGAATGTAAATGCGATATTTCCTTGCCAGGTAATAGCGTTTGCAGATGTCTACGTATCGTAGCAATAGATTTCTAATGCTTCTTAAAACGCGATATCGCATCTCATTTCTATGTTTCATGGTAAGATATAACATGATTTGCGAAGTGTTATGTATTCCTCGTCTACACTTCAAATGAATGTGAATGCGATACTTCCTCGCTAGGAAATAGCGTTTGCAGATGTCTACGTATCGTAGCAATAGCTTTCTAATGCTTCTTAAAACGCGATATCGCATCTAATTTCTATGTTTCATGGTAAGATATAATATGATTTGCGAAGTGTTATGTATTCCTCGTCTACACTTCAAATGAATGTGAATGCGACACTTCCTCGCTAGGAAATAGCGTTTGCAGATGTCTACGTATCATAGCAATAGAGTTCTAATGCTTCTTAAAACGCGATATCGCATCTCATTTCTATGTTTCATGGTAAGACGTAATATGATTTGCGAAGTGTTAAGTATTCCTCCTCTACACTTCCAATAAATGTAAATGCGACACTTCCTTGCTAGGAAATAGCGTCTGCAGATATCTAGGTATCGTAGCAATAGAGTTCTAATGCATCTTAAAACGCGATATCGCATCACATTTCTATGTTTCATGGTAAGATGTAATATGATTTGCGAAGTGTTATGTATTCCTCCTCTACACTTCAAATGAATGTAAATGCGATATTTCCTTGCCAGGTAATAGCGTTTGCAAATGTCTACCTATCGTAGCAATAGTGTTCTAATGCTTCTTAAAACGCGATATCGCATCTCATTTCTATGTTTCATGGAAAGATGTAATATGATTTGCGAAGTGTTATGTATTCCTCCTCTACACTTCAAATGTATGTAAATGCAACACTTCCTTGCTAGGAAATAGCGTCTGCATATGTCTAGGTATCGTAGCAGTAGAGTTCTAGTGCTTCTTAAAACGCGATATCGCATCTCATTTCTCTGTTTCATGGTAAGATATAATATGATTTGCGAAGTGTCATGTATTCCTCTTCTACACTTCAAATGAATGTAAATGCGACACTTCCTTGCAAGGAAATAGCGTTTGCATATGTCTACGTATCGAAGCAATAGAGTTCAAATGCTTCTTAAAACGAGATATTGCATCTCATATCTATGTTTCATGATAAGATATAATATTCATTGGGAAGTGTTATGCATTTCTCGTCTACGATTCAAATGAAAGTAAATGCGACACTTCCTTGCAAGGAAATAACGATTGCAGATGTCTACGTATCGTAGCAATAGAGTTCATATGATTCTTAAAACGCGATATCGCATCTCATTTCTATCTTTCATGGTAAGATATAATATGATTTGCGAAGTGTTATGTATTCCTCGTCTGCACTTCAAATGAATGTGAATGCGACACTTCCTCGCTAGGAAATAGCGTTTGCAGATGTCTACGTATCGTAGCAATAGATTTCTAATGCTTCTCAAAACGCGATATCGCATCTCATTTCTATGTTTCATGGCAAGATAAAATATGATTTGCGAAGTGTTATGTATTCCTCGTCTACACTTCAAATGAATGTAAATGCGACACTTCCTCGCTAGGAAATAGCGTTTGCAGATGTCTACGTATCGTAGCAATAGAGTTCATATGATTCTTAGAACGCGATATCGCATCTCAGTTCTGTGTTTCATGGTAAAATATAACATGATTTGCGAAGTGTTATGTATTCCTCGTCTACACTTCAAATGAATGTGAATGCGATACTTCCTCGCTAGGAAGTAGCGTTTGCAGATATCTACATATCGTAGCATTAGCTTTCCAATGCTTCTTAAAACGCGATATCGCATCTCATATCTATGTTTCATGGTAAGATATAATATGATTTGCGAAATGTTATGTATTCCTCGTCTGCACTTCAAATGAATGTGAATGCGACACTTCCTCGCTAGGAAATAGCGTTTGCAGATGTCTACGTATCGTAGCAATAGATTTCTAATGCTTCTCAAAACGCGATATCGCATCTCATTTCTATGTTTCATGGCAAGATAAAATATGATTTGCGAAGTGTTATGTATTCCTCGTCTACACTTCAAATGAATGTAAATGCGACACTTCCTCGCTAGGAAATAGCGTTTGCAGATGTCTACGTATCGTAGCAATAGCTTTCAAATGCTTCTTAAATCGCTATATCGCATCTCATTTCTATGTTTCATGGTAAGATATAATATGATTTGCGAAGTGTTATGTATTCCTCCTCTACACTTCAAATGAATGTAAATGCGACACTTCCTTGCAAGGAAATAGCGTTTGCTGATGTCTACGTATCGTAGCAATAGAGTTCAAATGCTTCTTAAAACGAGATATTGCATCTCATATCTATGTTTCATGATAAGATATAATATTCATTGCGAAGTGTTATGTATTCCTCGTATGTGATTCAAATGAATGTAAATGCGACACTTCCTTGCTAGGAAATAGCGTCTGCAGATGTCTAGGTATCGTAGCAATAGAGTTCTAATGCTTCTTAAAACGCGATATCGCATCTCATTTCTATGTTTCATGGAAAGATGTAATATGATTTGCGAAGTGTTATGTATTCCTCCTCTACACTTCGAATGTATGTAAATGCAACACTTCCTTGCTAGGAAATAGCTTCTGCATATGTCTAGGTATCGTAGCAGTAGAGTTCTAGTGCTTCTTAAAACGCGATATCGCATCTCATTTCTCTGTTTCATGGTAAGATATAATATGATTTGCGAAGTGTCATGTATTCCTCTTCTACACTTCAAATGAATGTAAATGCGACACTTCCTTGCAAGGAAATAGCGTTTGCATATGTCTACGTATCGAAGCAATAGAGTTCAAATGCTTCTTAAAACGAGATATTGCATCTCATATCTATGTTTCATGATAAGATATAATATTCATTGCGAAGTGTTATGTATTCCTCGTATGTGATTCAAATGAATGTAAATGCGACACTTCCTTGCTAGGAAATAGCGTCTGCAGATGTCTAGGTATCGTAGCAATAGAGTTCTAATGCTTCTTAAAACGCGATATCGCATCTCATTTCTATGTTTCATGGTAAGATATAACATGATTTGCGAAGTGTTATGTATTCCTCGTCTACACTTCTAATGAATGTGAATGCGACACTTCCTCGCTAGGAAATAGCGTTTGCAGATGTCTACGTATCGTAGCAATAGAGTTCATATGATTCTTAGAACGCGATATCGCATCTCATTTCTATGTTTCATGGTAAGATATAACATGATTTGCGAAGTGTTAAGTATTCCTCCTCTACACTTCAAATGAATGTAAATGCGACACTTCCTCGCTAGGAAATAGCGTTTGCAGATATCTACGTATCGTAGCATTAGCATTCCAATGCTTCTTAAAACGCGATATCGCATCACATTTCTATGTTTCATGGTAAGATGTAATATGATTTGCGAAGTGTTATGTATTCCTCCTCTACGCTTCAAATGAATGTAAATGCGATATTTCCTTGCCAGGTAATAGCGTTTGCAAATGTCTACCTATCGTAGCAATAGTGTTCTAATGCTTCTTAAAACGCGATATCGCATCTCATTTCTATGTTTCATGGAAAGATGTAATATGATTTGCGAAGTGTTATGTATTCCTCCTCTACACTTCAAATGTATGTAAATGCAACACTTCCTTGCTAGGAAATAGCGTCTGCATATGTCTAGGTATCGTAGCAGTAGAGTTCTAGTGCTTCTTAAAACGCGATATCGCATCTCATTTCTCTGTTTCATGGTAAGATATAATATGATTTGCGAAGTGTCATGTATTCCTCTTCTACACTTCAAATGAATGTAAATGCGACACTTCCTTGCAAGGAAATAGCGTTTGCATATGTCTACGTATCGTAGCAATAGAGTTCAAATGCTTCTTAAAACGAGATATTGCATCTCATATCTATGTTTCATGATAAGATATAATATTCATTGTGAAGTGTTATGCATTTCTCGTCTACGATTCAAATGAAAGTAAATGCGACACTTCCTTGCAAGGAAATAACGATTGCAGATGTCTACGTATCGTAGCAATAGAGTTCATATGATTCTTAAAACGCGATATCGCATCTCATTTCTATCTTTCATGGTAAGATATAATATGATTTGCGAAGTGTTATGTATTCCTCGTCTGCACTTCAAATGAATGTGAATGCGACACTTCCTCGCTAGGAAATAGCGTTTGCAGATGTCTACGTACCGTAGCAATAGATTTCTAATGCTTCTTAAAACGCGATATCGCATCTCATTTCTATGTTTCATGGTAAGATATAACATGATTTGCGAAGTGTTATGTATTCCTCGTCTACACATCAAATTAATGTGAATGCGATACTTCGTCGCTAGGAAATAGCGTTTGCAGATGTCTACGTATCGAAGCAATAGAGTTCAAATGCTTCTTAAAACGAGATATTGCATCTCATATCTATGTTTCATGATAAGATATAATATTCATTGCGAAGTGTTATGTATTCCTCGTATGTGATTCAAATGAATGTAAATGCGACACTTCCTTGCTAGGAAATAGCGTCTGCAGATGTCTAGGTATCGTAGCAATAGAGTTCTAATGCTTCTTAAAACGCGATATCGCATCTCATTTCTATGTTTCATGGTAAGATATAACATGATTTGCGAAGTGTTATGTATTCCTCGTCTACACTTCTAATGAATGTGAATGCGACACTTCCTCGCTAGGAAATAGCGTTTGCAGATGTCTACGTATCGTAGCAATAGAGTTCATATGATTCTTAGAACGCGATATCGCATCTCATTTCTATGTTTCATGGTAAGATATAACATGATTTGCGAAGTGTTAAGTATTCCTCCTCTACACTTCAAATGAATGTAAATGCGACACTTCCTCGCTAGGAAATAGCGTTTGCAGATATCTACGTATCGTAGCATTAGCTTTCCAATGCTTCTTAAAACGCGATATCGCATCACATTTCTATGTTTCATGGTAAGATGTAATATGATTTGCGAAGTGTTATGTATTCCTCCTCTACACTTCAAATGAATGTAAATGCGATATTTCCTTGCCAGGTAATAGCGTTTGCAGATGTCTACGTATCGTAGCAATAGATTTCTAATGCTTCTTGAAACGCGATATCGCATCTCATTTCTATGTTTCATGGTAAGATATAACATGATTTGCGAAGTGTTATGTATTCCTCGTCTACACTTCAAATGAATGTGAATGCGATACTTCCTCGCTAGGAAATAGCGTTTGCAGATGTCTACGTATCGTAGCAATAGCTTTCTAATGCTTCTTAAAACGCGATATCGCATCTCATTTCTATGTTTCATGGTAAGATATAATATGATTTGCGAAGTGTTATGTATTCCTCGTCTACACTTCAAATGTATGTAAATGCAACACTTCCTTGCTAGGAAATAGCGTTTGCAGATGTCTACGTATCATAGCAATAGAGTTCTAATGCTTCTTAAAACGCGATATCGCATCTCATTTCTATGTTTCATGGTAAGACGTAATATGATTTGCGAAGTGTTAAGTATTCCTCCTCTACACTTCAAATAAATGTAAATGCGACACTACCTTGCTAGGAAATAGCGTCTGCAGATATCTAGGTATCGTAGCAATAGAGTTCTAATGCATCTTAAAACGCGATATCGCATCACATTTCTATGTTTCATGGTAAGATGTAATATGATTTGCGAAGTGTTATGTATTCCTCCTCTACACTTCAAATGAATGTAAATGCGATATTTCCTTGCCAGGTAATAGCGTTTGCAAATGTCTACCTATCGTAGCAATAGTGTTCTAATGCTTCTTAAAACGCGATATCGCATCTCATTTCTATGTTTCATGGAAAGATGTAATATGATTTGCGAAGTGTTATGTATTCCTCCTCTACACTTCAAATGTATGTAAATGCAACACTTCCTTGCTAGGAAATAGCGTCTGCATATGTCTAGGTATCGTAGCAGTAGAGTTCTAGTGCTTCTTAAAACGCGATATCGCATCTCATTTCTCTGTTTCATGGTAAGATATAATATGATTTGCGAAGTGTCATGTATTCCTCGTCTGCACTTCAAATGAATGTGAATGCGACACTTCCTCGCTAGGAAATAGCGTTTGCAGATGTCTACGTATCGTAGCAATAGATTTCTAATGCTTCTCAAAACGCGATATCGCATCTCATTTCTATGTTTCATGGCAAGATAAAATATGATTTGCGAAGTGTTATGTATTCCTCGTCTACACTTCAAATGAATGTAAATGCGACACTTCCTCGCTAGGAAATAGCGTTTGCAGATGTCTACGTATCGTAGCAATAGAGTTCATATGATTCTTAGAACGCGATATCGCATCTCAGTTCTGTGTTTCATGGTAAGATATAACATGATTTGCGAAGTGTTATGTATTCCTCGTCTACACTTCAAATGAATGTGAATGCGACACTTCCTTGCAAGGAAATAGCGTTTGCAGATGTTTACCTATCGTAGCAATAGAGTTCTAATGCTTCTTAAAACGTGATATCGCATCTCATTTCTATGTTTCATGGTAAGATATAATATGATTTGCGAAGTGTTATGTATTCCTTCTCTACACTTCAAATGAATGTAAATGCGATACTTCCTTGCAAGGAAATAGCGTTTGCAGTTGTCTAACTATCGTAGCAATAGTGTTCTAATGCTTCTTAAAACGAGATATCGCATCTCATTTCTATGTTTCATGGTATGATATATTATGATTTGCGAAGTGTCATGTATTCCTCGTCTACACTTCAAATGAATGTAAATGCGACACTTCCTTGCTAGGAAATAGCGTCTGCAGAAGTCTAGGTATCGTAGCAATAGAGTTCTAATGCTTCTTAAAACGCGATTTCGCATCACATTTCTATGTTTCATGGTAAGGTATAATATGATTTGCGAAGTGTCATGTATTCCTTTTCTACACTTCAAATGAATGTAAATGCGACACTTCCTTGCAAGGAAATAGCGTTTGCATATGTCTACGTATCGAAGCAATAGAGTTCAAATGCTTCTTAAAACGAGATATTGCATCTCATATCTATGTTTCATGATAAGATATAATATTCATTGGGAAGTGTTATGCATTCCTCGTCTACGATTCAAATGAAAGTAAATGCGACGCTTCCTTGCAAGGAAATAACGATTGCAGATGTCTACGTATCGTAGCAATAGATTTCTAATGCTTCTTAAAACGCGATATCGCATCTCATTTCTATGTTTCATGGTAATGTATAATATGATTTGCGAAGTGTCATGTATTCCTCGTCTACACTTCAAATGAATGTAAATGCAACACTTCCTTGCAAGGAAATAGCGTTTGCAGATGTTTACCTATCGTAGCAATAGTGTTCTAATGCTTCTTAAAACGTGATATCGCATCTCATTTCTATGTTTCATGGTAAGATATAATATGATTTGCGAAGTGTTATGTATTCCTTCTCTACACTTCAAATGAATGTAAATGCGATACTTCCTTGCAAGGAAATAGCGTTTGCAGTTGTCTAACTATCGTAGCAATAGTGTTCTAATGCTTCTTAAAACGAGATATCGCATCTCATTTCTATGTTTCATGGTAAGATATATTATGATTTGCGAAGTGTCATGTATTCCTCGTCTACACTTCAAATGAATGTAAATGCGACACTTCCTTGCAAGGAAACAGCGTTTGCAGATGTCTAGGTATCGTAGCAATAGAATTCATATGATTCTTAGAACGCGATATCGCATCTCATTTCTATGTTTCATGGTAAGATATAACATGATTTGCGAAGTGTTATGTATTCCTCGTCTACACTTCAAATGAATGTGAATGCGATACTTCCTCGCTAGGAAAGAGCGTTTGCAGATATCTACGTATCGTAGCATTAGCTTTCTAATGCTTCTTAAAACGCGATATCGCATCTCATTTCTATGTTTCATGGTAAGATATAACATGATTTGCGAAGTGTTATGTATTCCTCGTCTACACTTCAAATGAATGTGAATGCGACACCTCGTCGCTAGGAAATAGCGTTTGCAGATATCTACGTATCGTAGCAATAGATTTCTAATGCTTCTTAAAACGCGATATCGCATCTCATTTCTATGTTTCATGGTAAGATATAATATGATTTGCGAAGTGTTATGTATTCCTCGTCTACACTTCAAACGAATGTGAATGCGACACTTCGTCGCTAGGAAGTAGCGTTTGCAGATGTCTACGTATCGTAGCAATAGATTTCTAATGCTTCTTAAAACGCGATATCGCATCTCATTTCTATGTTTCATGGTAAGATATAACATGATTTGCGAAGTGTTATGTATTCCTCGTCTACACTTCAAATGAATGTGAATGCGAAACTCACATGCTAGGAAATAGCGTTTGCAGATGTCTACGTATCGTAGCAATAGAGTTCTAATGCTTCTTAAAACGAGATGTCGCATTACATTCGTATGTTTCGAGATAAGATGTAATATTCATTGCGAAGTGTTATGTATACCTCGTATTCACTTCAAATGAATGTAAATGCGACACTTCCTTGCAAGGAAATAGCGTTTGCATATGTCTACGTATCGAAGCAATAGAGTTCAAATGCTTCTTAAAACGAGATATTGCATCTCACTTCTATGTTTCATGATAAGATATAATATTCATTGCGAAGTGTCATGTATACCTCGTATTCACTTCAAAAGAATGTAAATGCGACACTCGCATGCTAGGAAATATTGTTTGCAGATGTCCACGTATCACAGCAATAGAGTACTAATGCCTCTTAAAACGAGATGTCGTATTTCATTTCTATGTTTCGTAATAAGATATAATATTCATTGTGTAATGTTATGTATACCTCGTATTCACTTCAATGGAATGTAATTGCGACATTTCCTTGCTAGGAAATATTGTTTGCAGATGTCTACGTATATTAGCAATAGAGAACTTATGCTTCTTAGAACGAGATGTCGTATTTCATTTCTATGTTTCTTAATAAGATATAACATTCATTGTGTAATGTTATGTATACCTCGTATTCACTTCAATGGAATGTAAGTGCGACATTTCCTTGCTAGGAAATATTGTTTGCAGATGTCTACGTAGATTAGCAATAGAGTTCTAATGCTTCTCAGAACGCGACATAGCACCTCATTTCTATGTTTCACGATAAGATATAATATTCATTGCGAAGTGTCATGTATATCTCGTATTCACTTCAAAAGTATGTAAATGCGACACTTCCATGCTAGGAAATAGCGTTTGCAGATGTCTACGTATCGTAGCGATAGTGTTTTAATGCTACTTAAAACGAGATGTCGCATTTCATTTCTATGTTTCGTGATAAGATACAATATTCATTGTGGAGTGTAATGTATTCCTCGCATTCACTTCAAAAGAATGTAAATGCGACACTTCCTCGCTAGGAAATATTGTTTGCAGATTTTTACGTATCGTAGCAATAGAGTTCTGATGCTTCTTAAAACGCGATATCGCATCTCATTTCTATGTTTCATGATAAGATATAATATTCATTGCAAAGTGTCATGTATACCTCGTATTCACTTCAAAAGATTGTAAATGCGACACTTACATGCTAGGAAATAGCGTTTGCAGATGTCTACGTATCGTAGCAATAGAGTACTAATGCTTCTTAAAACGAGATGTCGCATTTCATTCCTATGTTTCGCGATAAGATACAATATTCATTGTAGAGTGTTATGTATACCTCGTACTCACTTCAAAATAATACAAATGCGTCACTTCCTTGCTAGGAAATAACATTTGCAGATGTCTACGCATCGTAGCAATAGGTTCTAGTGCTACTTAAATCGCGATATCGCATCTCACTTCTGTGTTTCGAGATAAGATATAATATTCATTGCCATGTGTTATGTATACCTCGTATTATCTTCAAAAGAATGTAAATGCGGCACTTCCATGCTAGGAAATAGGGTTTGCAGATGTCTACGTATCGTAGCAATAGAGTTTTAATGCTACTTAAAACGAGTTGACGCATTTCATTTCTATGTTTGGTGATAAGATACAATATTCATTGTGGAGTGTAATGTATTCCTCGCATTCACTTCAAAAGAATGTAAATGCGACACTTCCTTGCTAGGAAATATTGTTTGCAGATTTTTACGTATCGTAGCAATAGAGTTCTGATGCTTCTTAAAACGCGATATCGCATCTCATTTCTATGTTTCATGATAAGATATAATATTCATTGCAAAGTGTCATGTATACCTCGTATTCACTTCAAAGGAATGTAAATGCGACACTTACATGCTAGGAAATAGCGTTTGCAGATGTCTACGTATCGTAGCAATAGAGTACTAATGCTTCTTAAAACGAGATGTCGCATTTCATTCCTATGTTTCGTGATAAGATATAATATTCATTGTAGAGTGTTATGTATACCTCGTATTCACTTCAAAAGAATGTAAATGCGACACTTCCATGCTAGGAAATACCGTTTGCAGATGTCTACGTATCGTAGCAAGAGAGATCCAATGCTTCTTAAAACGCGATATCGCATCTCACGTCTATGTTTCATGATGAGATATAATATTCATTGCCAAGTGTCATGTATACCTCGTATTCACTTCAAAAGAATGTAAATGCGGCACATCCATGCTAGGAAAAAGCGTTTGCAGATGTCTACGTATCGTAGCAATAGAGTTCTAATGCTTCCTAAAATGAGAAGTCGTATTTCATTTCTATGTTTCGTAATAAGATATAATATTCATTGTAGAGTGTTGTGTTTACCTCGTATTCACTTCAAAAGAATGCAAATGCGTCACTTCCAAGCTAGGAAATAACGTTTGCAGACGTCTACGTATCGTAGCAATATAGTTCTAATGCTTCTTAAACGCGATATCGCATCTCACTTCTATGCTTCATGATAAAGTATAATATTCATTGCGAAGTGTAATGGATACCTCATATTATCTTCAAAAGAATGTAAATGCGGCACTTCCATGCTAGGAAATAGCGTTTGCAGATGTCTACGTATCGTAGCAATAGAGTTCTAATGCTTCTCAAAATGAGAAGTCGTATTTCATTTCTATGTTTCGTAATAAGATACAATATTCATTGTGGAGTGTTATGTATACCTCGTATTCACTTCAAAATAATGTAAATGCGACACTTCCTTGCT
This sequence comes from Xylocopa sonorina, assembly GCF_050948175.1. Lineage (NCBI taxonomy): Eukaryota > Metazoa > Arthropoda > Insecta > Hymenoptera > Apidae > Xylocopa > Xylocopa sonorina. Next base: position 838,293 of record NW_027490172.1, read on the forward strand.
AGGAAATATTGTTTGCAGATTTTTACGTATCGTAGCAATAGAGTTCTAATGCTTCTTAAAACGCGATATCGCATCTCATTTCTATGTTTCATGATAAGATATAATATTCATTGCAAAGTGTCATGTATACCTCGTATTCACTTCAAAAGAATGTAAATGCGACACTTACATGCTAGGAAATAGCGTTTGCAGATGTCTACGTATCGTAGCAATAGAGTACTAATGCTTCTTAAAACGAGATGTCGCATTTCATTCCTATGTTTCGAGATAAGATATAATATTCATTGTAGAGTGTTATGTATACCTCGTATTCACTTCAAAAGAATGTAAATGCGACACTTCCATGCTAGGAAATAGCGTTTGCAGATGTCTACGTATCGTAGCAATAGAGTTCTAATGCTTCTTAAAACGCGATATCGCATCTCACTTCTGTGTTTCGAGATAAGATATAATATTCATTGCCATGTGTTATGTATACCTCGTATTATCTTCAAAAGAATGTAAATGCGGCACTTCCATGCTAGGAAATAGGGTTTGCAGATGTCTACGTATCGTAGCAATAGAGTTTTAATGCTACTTAAAACGAGTTGACGCATTTCATTTCTATGTTTGGTGATAAGATACAATATTCATTGTGGAGTGTAATGTATTCCTCGCATTCACTTCAAAAGAATGTAAATGCGACACTTCCTTGCTAGGAAATATTGTTTGCAGATTTTTACGTATCGTAGCAATAGAGTTCTGATGCTTCTTAAAACGCGATATCGCATCTCATTTCTATGTTTCATGATAAGATATAATATTCATTGCAAAGTGTCATGTATACCTCGTATTCACTTCAAAGGAATGTAAATGCGACACTTACATGCTAGGAAATAGCGTTTGCAGATGTCTACGTATCGTAGCAATAGAGTACTAATGCTTCTTAAAACGAGATGTCGCATTTCATTCCTATGTTTCGTGATAAGATATAATATTCATTGTAGAGTGTTATGTATACCTCGTATTCACTTCAAAAGAATGTAAATGTGACACTTCCATGCTAGGAAATAGCGTTTGCAGATGTCTACGTATCGTAGCAAGAGAGATCCAATGCTTCTTAAAACGCGATATCGCATCTCACGTCTATGTTTCATGATGAGATATAATATTCATTGCCAAGTGTCATGTATACCTCGTATTCACTTCAAAAGAATGTAAATGCGGCACATCCATGCTAGGAAAAAGCGTTTGCAGATGTCTACGTATCGTAGCAATAGAGTTCTAATGCTTCCTAAAATGAGAAGTCGTATTTCATTTCTATGTTTCGTAATAAGATATAATATTCATTGTAGAGTGTTGTGTTTACCTCGTATTCACTTCAAAAGAATGCAAATGCGTCACTTCCAAGCTAGGAAATAGCGTTTGCAGACGTCTACGTATCGTAGCAATATAGTTCTAATGCTTCTTAAACGCGATATCGCATCTCACTTCTATGCTTCATGATAAAGTATAATATTCATTGCGAAGTGTAATGGATACCTCATATTATCTTCAAAAGAATGTAAATGCGGCACTTCCATGCTAGGAAATAGCGTTTGCAGATGTCTACGTATCGTAGCAATAGAGTTCTAATGCTTCTCAAAATGAGAAGTCGTATTTCATTTCTATGTTTCGTAATAAGATACAATATTCATTGTGGAGTGTTATGTATACCTCGTATTCACTTCAAAATAATGTAAATGCGACACTTCCTTGCTAGGAAATATTGTTTGCAGATTTTTACGTATCGTAGCAATAGAGTTCTAATGCTTCTTAAAACGCGATATCGCATCTCATTTCTATGTTTCATGATAAGATATAATATTCATTGCAAAGTGTCATGTATACCTCGTATTCACTTCAAAAGAATGTAAATGCGACACTTACATGCTAGGAAATAGCGTTTGCAGATGTCTACGTATCGTAGCAATAGAGTACTAATGCTTCTTAAAACGAGATGTCGCATTTCATTCCTATGTTTCGAGATAAGATATAATATTCATTGTAGAGTGTTATGTATACCTCGTATTCACTTCAAAAGAATGTAAATGCGACACTTCCATGCTAGGAAATAGCGTTTGCAGATGTCTACGTATCGTAGCAATAGAGTTCTAATGCTTCTTAAAACGCGATATCGCATCTCACTTCTGTGTTTCGAGATAAGATATAATATTCATTGCCATGTGTTATGTATACCTCGTATTATCTTCAAAAGAATGTAAATGCGGCACTTCCATGCTAGGAAATAGGGTTTGCAGATGTCTACGTATCGTAGCAATAGAGTTTTAATGCTACTTAAAACGAGTTGACGCATTTCATTTCTATGTTTGGTGATAAGATACAATATTCATTGTGGAGTGTAATGTATTCCTCGCATTCACTTCAAAAGAATGTAAATGCGACACTTCCTTGCTAGGAAATATTGTTTGCAGATTTTTACGTATCGTAGCAATAGAGTTCTGATGCTTCTTAAAACGCGATATCGCATCTCATTTCTATGTTTCATGATAAGATATAATATTCATTGCAAAGTGTCATGTATACCTCGTATTCACTTCAAAGGAATGTAAATGCGACACTTACATGCTAGGAAATAGCGTTTGCAGATGTCTACGTATCGTAGCTATAGAGTACTAATGCTTCTTAAAACGAGATGTCGCATTTCATTCCTATGTTTCGTGATAAGATATAATATTCATTGTAGAGTGTTATGTATACCTCGTATTCACTTCAAAAGAATGTAAATGCGACACTTCCATGCTAGGAAATAGCGTTTGCAGATGTCTACGTATCGTAGCAAGAGAGATCTAATGCTTCTTAAAACGCGATATCGCATCTCACACCTATGTTTCATGATAGGATATAATATTCATTGCGAAGTGATATGTATACCTCGTATTATCTTCAAAAGAATGCAAACGCGACACTTCCTTGATAGGAAATTGCGTTTGCAGATGTCTCCGTATCGAAGCAATAGAGTTCTAATGCCTCTTAAATCGCGATATCGCATCTCATTGCTATGTTTCATGATAAGATATAATATTCATTTAGAAGTGTCATGTATACCTCGTATTCTCTTCAAAAGAATGTAAATGCGACACTTCCTTGCTAGGAAATAGCGTTTCCAGATGTCCGCGTATCGTAGCAATAGAGTTCCAATGCTTCTTAAATCGCGATATCGCATTTCATTTCTATGTTTCATGATAAGATATAATATTCATTGCGACGTGTTATCGTTGCCTCGCATACACTTCAAACGAATGTAAGTGCGACACTTCCTTGCTAGGAAATGGCGTTTGCAGATGTCACCGTATCATAGCAATAGAGTTCTAATGCTTCTCAAAACTCGATATCGCATCTCATGTCTATGTTTCATGATAAGATGTAATACTCATTGCTAAGCGTCATGTATACCTCGCATACACTTCAAATGAATGTCAAGGCGACATTTCCTTGCTAGGAAGTCGCGTTTGCAGATGTCTACGTATCGTAGCAATAGAGTTCTAATGCTTCTTAAAACGCGATGTCGCATCTCATTCCAATTTTAAAGATAAAATATAATATTCATTGTGCATTGTTATGTATATCTCGTATTCACATCAAAGGAATATTAATGCGACGCTTCCTTGCTGGGAAATGGCGTTTGCAGATGTCTAGGTATTGATACAATAGAGTTCTAATGCTTCTTAAAACGCGATATCGCATCTCATTCCTATGTTTCATGATAAGATATAATATTCATTGCGAAGTATTATGTATACCTCGTCTATACTCCGAATGAAAGTAAATGCCACACTTCCTTGCTGGGAAATAGCGTTTCGAGATGTCTACGTATCGAAGAAAGAGAGTTCTATTTCTTCTTAAAACGCGACATGGCATCCTATTTCTATGTTTCATGATAGTTTGTAATATTCATTGCGAAGTGTTATGTATACCTCGCCTACACTTCAAAAGAATGTAAATGTCACACATCCTTGCTAGGAAATGCGCTTCCAGGTGTCTAGGTATCGAAGCAGTGGAGTTCTAATGCTTTTTAATACGCGATATCGCATCTCAATTCTATGTTTCATGATAAGATATAATATTCATTGCAAAGTGTCATGTATACCTCGTATTCACTTCAAAAGAATGTAAACGCGACACTTCCTTACGAGGAAGTAACGTTTCCATTTGTTTACTTATCGGAGCAATAGATTTCTATTGCTTCATTCAACACGATGTCGCAAGTCATTTCAATGATTCATGGTAAATTGGAATGTTCTTTGCAATATGTTACATTTGTCTGCATCTAGACCTTAGAAGGATGTGAATCCTATACTTACTTGCAACAGAATATCGTTTCCAGATCTCTACGTGTCCAAGCAAGACATTTCTAATACTTCATGCAGCGCGATGACGCATCTCATTTCAACGTTTCAATGCAAAGAATCTGTAATCATATGTCCATAACATTGTGCTTAACTGTTAGAGGTCTTCAATAGAATGTGAACTATATAATTCCATGCAACGGCATGGCGCTCCGTAGTGTCTGTCTGTTAAAGCAATCGAGCTAAAATTCTCCATGCAATGCGCTGGCGCATCCCATTTCATCGTTTTAAAGTAAGAATGCTGTGATCTCTTATGCATAGCTCTATGCTTATCTGCTTTAAAACTTCATAAGAATGTAAATTCTACAGCTCCATGCAACAGGATTGCCCTTCGTAGTGTCTACATGTCGAGACAATAGAGTACTAATGCATTATACAATGCCATGACTCATCTCATTTCAACGTTTCGAATTAAGTAAGCTGTAATCTTCTATGAAAAGCATTATAATTATCTGCTTCTATTCTACAATAGAATGTGAATTCTATAGATCCAAGCAACAGGAGGGCAGGCCCTCCACCATCCTACTGCCTGCCCTGATGCGAGCAAAGGATTCCCAGGGCCACTCAAACCGCGACCAACAACTATCTTATACTCTAACCGATTCATCGTTATGCGTTTTCCATTAAGCTTGCCGGGATCAGTGATATTGATTCGCTCAATCTAAATTATTATTTTCTTTTTAAGTTTCTCGATTTTTTTAGTTTCTCTCACGATATCGTCTATTTCGTTATACCTTACCCTTACAGTATGGTATATAATCTGTTGTTTGATATTTCTAGGATTTCCTCTTAATAAATGCAATGCTTCCACATATTTTCTTTCTCTTTCTCTTTAGTTACATTGTTGTTATTTTATGCTTTTCACCCTCCACATTCCCTCTCTACACCTTCTCGGAACAGGCTTTATACGATTACTGCAGGATGACGCCCCGGTCTCGTTACACCGAGATCGAGTGTTCTCTCTTGCATCCGTTGATTTATATATGTTATATATTGGAGAATATTTCCTTTTATCCTTTGTGTTCTTCCAATGAAATTACATAGACAGAGGTACGAGCTAGTTCTGCACGTCTATTTGAAACAACATTAAATCACCTTGTTAAACAATAATATATTAAATGTGACTTGGACTTTTAAATTTGAATTTATAAACATCTAACAGGTAAATATGTTTTTCTTACTATTCATATCATTATACATTCAGTGATTTATTGTGTGCTGTGATTTGATATATTAACTGCTTGATTATATTTTGCAATGAACTTTGCGTACCAAACATTGTTTTTACTCCTGATGGGAGTGGATAGTTCTTCGTTTTATATTCTTATATCGCATTCATTATAAAAGTATATGATATTCTTCTTATGCAGTCATGTATAATTATGTACTGTGACGGTTTTTCCCGTTTCAATCCTCCAGAAAAGGGTATATAGAACCAATAATAACGGGGTATCCAGAAGTTTAATCCGGGGTTATATCGGGGTACAGAATATCCGCGTGATTCGGCAACGCGAAGTACAGAACAATAAATTTCCTATCCAGCGAGTATTTCGAAGCTGCGAGGCTGGGACTTTTTGGGCGCCAGCTACTCAAAAAGTAGCAAAAACTAGTAAACCACGCAACCCGGGGAAACCCGGTTCAAGATAACCCTCGAAATTTCGGAATACTCTTTCGCTCGACTGCTTCTAGCCGAGTGCGCAAATTAGGGTCGCGGGATACTGAACTCACGGCTTCTTCCTAGATTGCCTCGACGCGGTATTACAAAAGGGTATACGACACGCCGCGAATGACCGTGGATCACCACCCGTTATACAATACAAATTACAATACGCGATATCACAATTGCGGCAGGGAACAAATGGGACGCTTTAGCGTATAAGGACTCACGTTCTCGTTTCCAACAAGTATGGATCTCGTTCAGTCCGTCTACCTCTCTCTCCCTCTCACTCTCTCTCTCTCTCCTCCGAATCGCTCCGTATAATCGCTTGCTCGGTTGCTCGCTAAGTAGTCGCTATGTCGTTCAGAAGAATAAGAGGCTGTCTTCGTGCTGGCTAGCTCATTATATAGGTTTGCTGGGGGTCTTCGGATCCCCTTAGATCCTCCTTAGGGCTCCTTGATGGGGTAGGGCCATACGCTTCGGTATTGTTCGGGGCATCGATCGGTGGATTTCGGCGATCTTCCCTGATCGCCCCCTCTGGTGTGTCTAGAGGGGGTCCTCTGGATTATTTGAACTGCGGCGCGTGTCGCGCGCCGCGCTTTCCACGGCTCACCTGCAATTCCGCTGTGCATCTTGAGTTTACCTCTCCATGGGCTCAAGGGAGTGGTAGAGGTCCTTCTCACACCCGAGAACCATCCTGTTTGTCTCCATGGACTATGGCAGCGGTCTTATCGTTGCAGAGCTCTGGATCGTATCCTTCGGGCTTCAGGGTCTCTTCTTGCTCACTTCCCGACTCCTCCACCGTCGAGCCCGTCACGCTACCTCGGCGCACAGCCCTTCCGCGAACCTGCGGTCTTATTATCCGCCGAAGAGGCGTCTTATAGGTCGCTTCTTCCATCAGCTCGCCAGTCTTATCCGTCGAACGGAGAGAGAGAAACGAACGGGAGGGGGGGGGGAAGGTTCTACCATCGTGTATTTCACGCTCCTCGCAAATACAGCTATCGCAATGGTCCGTGTCGCGCTTCTCGCATGGGTGGTGATCTGCGAGCTAGTCTAACCGAAGCAGGGGGGGGGTGAGCGAGCCTTGTGACGTCACCACGTCACAGTACATACAAATTTGCGATTAAGTAGCTATGTGTTCAAATTCAATTCGGAATAATGCACTAAAAAGCATCCCAGATAACAAACGGCAAGATGGTAGCGACACCACGCCGGCACTATATTGCCACTTCCGAGGAGTGTCAACTGATTCGTAGTCATCTGTGACCGGATTCGTTAACTAAAATGCCAGAACGTATTACCAGCACATTCTAGACAAGCGAATCGCACAGCACCAGCACTATGGTGACACGCGTATCATCGCTCCATTCATGAATCTCCTCAGCAATGACGCAGGATCACATTTGGCAATGGGGAACCTGTACTTTCATACAAATTAGAACCGTTAGATGTCAGTAGATGTTCAGCATATGAGTATTGATAGACATTTTCATGGTCGTTTTCCTATATTTATAGTTATTGAGCGAGTCGTATATATTTCTTTCAATCCATCATAGACTAAAAATATTATTTATCAAAAAAATATTACTTATAAAATAAAAATTCATGCTGTTGCGTCCCTAACTTCGCCTTGTGTAATTTTTGAAATAACATGCTGTCATCGTATTTAATGTAACCCTCAATTGCATGAATTTGCAACAATAAATTGAAGAAAATATATATAAAATAAGTGTGTATATTTTTATGACAAAGTAATTATCGACTTTATGGAAAAAATCGTCCTATCGAGCTAGTTTATAGAAAATAATAAAATCGAGTTCTTATATCTTTGTTTTGTGCCGGTGTATCTATTTTGGAATCAAAATAAATAAATTGCACAGTTTAGTCATTTTTCATATTTGCTTATAATTTTTATGGAAACAGCTTCCCCATTAGTAAATGTCAGCCTACGCCACAACCACGCGTGTAGCTATGGTGAGCTGATAGTGTCATTGTCACGGCCGTGTAGCCCGTGATACGAATGCCGCCCCAGTACTAACAGTATGCCATTTCGAAAGCTGAGTAGGAGCACTTTGTTAGCACAGTTCTGTCACGGAATTCGTTCCATCCGTTGTCATTGGCGTGCCAATCACTGGCTGCTTGGGATATTGTAGTGCATGAGGCAGACTTGTTCCTTATCATCGTCAAGGAGATGGATTTTCACTCCCCCCTTTTTGAATTTTTTAAATTATTGTTTGGAATTTTTGCCGCTTCTCTATCTCTATGACCGCATTGTGGATTCAACTTATGTACGATCTTTTTGGTCTTCATCTTTTATTACATGTAATATTATATATGTGATGCACGTTTGTTATGTAATGCTCCGATTTGTAAGCCTCAGATACTTTTATTCTTTGGTAAAGCAACTTATTCGATTAATATATATTTATTAGACATAGATATAAACAATTAGAAAAATGTTATTGAAACGCTATTAAATATGTTGTTGCAATTATATATTTAAGGTCTGAAGATGTAGATGCAATTAATGTCCGATATTTTACGTGATCCAATCGACGTATCAAGTGAGGATATGAAATTTAAAAATCTTTTACTATTCTTCGACCCCTTTACATGTTACATGAATGATAAGTTCTGCAAGACAAGAAGCCTCAATTAGTGAGATATCTAGGAACATAAATAATTTGTAAGTAACACATCTTTTCTCTTCGAAATATTTGCCTTTGCATAGAATAGAACGTATAGATATAATTGCCTGTTTTTTACCCATTTCGGTCCAATTCTATTATAGCCTTTGAGCAGAAGTAATATTGATTATACTTGATTTTTGCAATAGTTCTTTAATTAACAGATTTTATTAACCTAGAATCATCATTTGACGGATGTATCAATCTACTTTGTAGCTCCATCAGTTTCTTTTTCTGCTCGCTACTTTCCATTTTCAGTTCCGTATACTTATCCTTTATCACCATCATATATGTTGCGTAAAATTACAATAACTTTTTGTCCTCAAATTTTGCGGATATTTCAATTAAATTTCCTTTGATTAAATAAACGGAAATTAAAAAACAGTGGCACGTACCATTTCTTGGAAACGTTGTATCGTAATTTGCATCTGACTGTTTTGAAAGGCACGCACTTTACTTAACGTTTGAAATGATTCGGTTAGCGAAGTAAAGTAATATTCTACTTTCGAAATTGTTGGCTCTTGTAATTCTAAGGCAAATATATTCATCTGTCGACAGCGTGAACATTGTTTTTTGGCAAAATTCCAGAAAAACAAATATACTATAAGTAAAATAATAAACATCATAATATTAAATTTAACTCTGTTCATCGTTGCCTTGTTGGACACATACATAACAATATACAGGGTGGGGCAGTAATAATTAGCACCTCAGATATCCACGAAACTATAAGTTTCATAGAAGTTTTTGCTAATATAAAATTGCACAGTACAAAGGGGCCATCCGTTGATGAAAATAGTTTTTTTGTAAGTGGAGTTATGTTGGACATATGAAGGTTACCTTCATTTTTTAAAATGAATTGGTATGTCCATTCTTCCGTAATACGATAGAGCATTTTAATGCAAGTTTAACGATCTGTAACACGAAGGCATTGAAGGTTACAAAAAGTAAAGAAAGGCGATAATACTCACGGTTTTGATAGTAAATGAAACATACGTATTGTAAACAGTGGTGGAAGGCGTAATACTTACCGTTTACTTCACTGTGAATAAACACTTTTCGAAGAGCATTTCAATAGTTTGCAGCATAAGTTAAACATGATAAGATTAGTATTGAAAAATCGGTTCGAATACGTTTGGTTAGGCTGTTCTTTGTGTCGTTCATTTTATAAGTACAGAGCTGCGGATTCCTGAGGACAGCTCACAAAATTGTTGAACTATGGAAGATTATCATTGTGAATTTGAATCAAAAGGTAATTAAATTCCATTAGATTGTAAACAGATCTCAATGTTTCATTTTAGATAATAAGATTAAATACTCTTTACAAAACTACAAGAATGGATACATACTTTTCTGTTATTATTACTTCATAAAGAATTATAATTGCAATTATATAGTTCATTACGATAAAGAATATTTCTCAGAAAATTCTAAATATTAAATAAAAGAATCAAGTAAAACATTTTTAATAATTACGAATATGAAAAATACTTGAACATTCCAATAGAAAGATGTCTAAACAGGAGCTAGAAAAGTCAAACATTCAATTTCAATTCCAGAATTCATCTATAAGAGGTAAAATGTTTCGAAAGCTTTAATTACAGTCTTTAATGCAAGCAGTTGGGCAGTATTTCAATTTTTAAGAAAATTGATGAAAGTCAACCATTTTGAAGTGGTCAGAATCTTTGTCGTTTGAGCAATAAGTGAATAACAAATAACTGCATAAATTCCAGGCTTAAAAACTTATGGATTAAATCCTATGCAGACTCGTTTATGAGCGAGTTACTAAATAATAATCCACACTAAGTAATCATTTTAAAACTTAAACGATTACATCTCGCGAACTTTCAAAGATATCAGAAGCGTGAAAAGTATGTGGTTTATCAAAAACTCTTCTAAAAGAACGGACGAAGCCAATAGAAATCTTTGTTGAAGTAAGCAAGTTCTAAAGTTCTAAGCAACGCGATGGCCCTTATCTGCCTATGTTTCATAGCAAGTAAGTTCTGAATTTCTATGAAATCCGATGGAATTCCTCACTACTAACGTTTCAAAGTAAGTTCTCAAAATTCTCAGTTCTACGTTTAAAACTATGTGTGTTCTATATATCTATGTAAAGTGATGGTTCCTATTAGTTGTGACGGAAACCTATATATAGTAAGTCAGGGAAGCTCGAAGGGGTTAATTATCTAAATGCTTTAAGGTGTAAAACGTATTTTAATCTAAAGCGATCTATCGTTCCAAGGTATCCGCTCACGTACAACTTTTCTTGGGCGCCAGCTGCTCAGAAAGTGGCAAAGGGATAGACTACACGACCCCGGGAACCCTGGGGCGGAACAACCCATGAAACATCGAAATGCTCCTCCTCTCGACTACGCCTAGCCAAGTACACACACTCAGGTCGCGAGATACTGAAGTCACGGCATATTAATTTATGATCTCGACGTGGGTTTAACTAACAAGGGCTACGGGAAACTACGCAACACGCCGAAAATTACCGGGTAGTATCTTTGGAAGTGTAGTCGAGGTATACATAATACTTCGCAATGAATATTATAACTTACCTTGAAACCCAGAAATGAGATGCGATATTGCGTTTTAGAAGCACTAGATCTCTAATGCTTCGATACGTGGACATCTGGAAACGCTATTTCCAAAGAAGGAAGTGTCGCATTTACATTCATTGGTATTGTAGACGAGGTATACATAACACTTCCCAATGAATATTATATCTTATCATGAAACATAGAAATGAGATGCGATATCGCGTCTAAGAAGCATTACAACTGTAATGCTTCTTTACGTGGACATCTGGAAACGCTAATTCCTAAGAAGCAAGTGTCGCATTTACATTCGTTGGTATTGTAGACGAGATACACATAACACTTCGCAATGAATATAACATCTTATCATGAAACATAGAAATGGGAAGCGATAGCGCGTTTTGAAACGCATTAGAGCTCTATTGCCTCGATACGTAGACATCTGGAAAACTTATTCCTAAGAAGGAAGTGTGGCATTTACATTCTTTTGAAGTGTAGGCGAGGTATACATAACACTTCGCAATGTATATTATATCTCATCATGAAACATAGAAATGAGATGCGATATCGCATTCTAAGAAGCATTAGTACTCTTAGCTTCGATACGTAGATATCTGGAAACGCAATTCCTAGCAAGGAAGTGTGGCATTTACATTCTTTTGAAGTGCAACGAGGTATAGATAGCACTTCGCAATTAATATTATATCTTATCATGAAACATAGAACTGCGATGCGATATCGCGTTTTAAGGAGCATTACAACTCTATTGCTTCGATACGTAGACATGTGCAAACGCTATTTCCTAGCATGGAAGGGTCGCATTTACATTCTTTTGAAGTGAATACGAGGTATACATAACACTCCATAATGAATATTATATCTTATCATGAAACATAGCAGTGAGATGCGATATCGCGTTTTAAGGAGCATTAGAACTCTATTGCTACGATACGTAGACATCTGCAAACGCTATTTCCTAGCATGGAAATGCCGCATTTATATTCCATTGAAGTGAATACGAGGTATGCATGACACTTCGCAATGGATATTATATCTTATCATGAAACATAGAAATGAGATGCGATATCTCGTTTTAAGAAGTATTAGAACTCCATTCTTACGATACGTGGTCATCTGGAAACGCTATTTCCTAGCAAGGAAGTGTCGCATTTAGATTCTTTTGAAATGAATACGAGGTATACATGACACTTCGCAATGAATATTATATCTTATCATGAAACATACAAGTGAGATGCGATTTCGCGTTTTAAGAAGCATTAGAACTCTATTTTTACGATACGTAGACATCTGCAAACGCTACTTCCTAGCATGGAAGTGTCTCATTTACATTCTTGTGATGTGAATACGAGATATACATGACACTTCGATATGAATATTATATCTTATAATGAAACATAGAAATGGGATGCGATATCGCTATTTAAGAAGCAATAGAGCTCTATTGCTTCGATAAGTAGACATCTGGAAACGCTATTTCCTAGCATGGAAGTCTCGCACTTACATTCTTTTGAAGTGAATACGAGGTATACGTGACACTTCGCAATGAATATTTTATCTTATCACGAAACCTATAAGTGAGATGCGATATCGCGATTTTAGTAGCAATGGAATTTCATTGCTACGATATGTAGGCATCTGCAAACGCTATTTCCTAGAAAGGAATAGTCGCATTTACATTCTTTTGAAGTCAATACGAGGTATACATAACAATCCACAATGAATATTATATCTTATCACGAAACATAGAAATGAAATGCGACATCTCGTTTTAAGAAGCATTGGAACTCTCTTGCTACGATACGTAGGCATCTGCAAACCCTATTTCCTAGCATGGAAGTGTCGCATTTATATTTCATTGAAGTGAATACGAGGTATGCATGACACTTCGCAATGGATATTATATCTTATCATGAAACATAGAAGTGAGATGCGATATCGCGTTCTAAGAAGCATTAGAACTCTATTGCTACGATACGTAGACATCTGCAAAGGCTATTTCCTAGCATGGAAGGGTCGCATTTACATTCTTTTGAAGTGAATATGAGGTATACATAACACTCCATAATGAATATTATATCTTATCATGAAACATAGCAGTGAGATGCGATATCGCGTTTTAAGGAGCATTAGAACTCTATTGCTACGATACGTAGACATCTGCAAACGCTATTTCCTAGCATGGAAATGCCGCATTTATATTCCATTGAAGTGAATACGAGGTATGCATGACACTTCGCAATGGATATTATATCTTATCATGAAACATAGAAATGAGATGCGATATCTCGTTTTAAGAAGTATTAGAACTCCATTCTTACGATACGTGGTCATCTGGAAACGCTATTTCCTAGCAAGGAAGTGTCGCATTTACATTCTTTTGAAGTGAATACGAGGTATACATGGCACTTCGCAATGAATATTATATCTTATCACGAAACATGGAAGTGAGATGCGATATGGCTTTTTGAGAAGCATTAGAACGCTATTGCTACGATACGTAGACATCTGCAAACGCTATTTCCTAGGATGGAAACGTCGCATTTACATGCTTTTGAAGTGAATACGAGGTATACATGACACTTCGCAATGAATATATATCTTATCATGAAACATAGAAAAGACATGCGATATCGCGTTTTAAGAAGCATTAGAACTCTATTGCTACGAGACGTTGGCATCCGCAAACGCTATTTCCTAGCAAGGAATAGTCGGATTTACATTCTCTTGAAGTGAAGACGAGGTATACATGGCACTTCGCAATGAATATTATATCTTATCACGAAACATAGAAATGAAATGCGATATCTCGTTTTAAGAAGCATTAGGACTCTATTGCTACGATACGTAGACATCTGCGAGCGCTATTTCCTAGCATGGAAGTGTCGCATTTACGTTCTTTTGAAGTGAATTCGTGGTATACATGACACTTCGGAATGAATATTAGAACTTATCACGAAACATAGAAATGAGATGTGATATCGCGATTTAAGTAGCATTAGAACGCTATTGCTACGACACGTAGACATCTGCAAACGCTATTTCCTAGCAAGCAATAGTCGCATTTACATTCTTTTGAAGTGAATACGAGGTATACATAACACTTCGCAGTGAATATTATATCTAATCACGAAACATAGAAATGAAATGCGACATCTCGTTTTAAGAAGCATTAGGACTCTTTTGCTACGATACGTAGACATCTGCAAACGCTATTTCCTAGGATGGAAACGTCGCATTTACATTCTTTTGAAGTGAATACGACGTGTACATGACACTTCGCATTGAATATTATATCTTATCACGAAACATATGAATGAGGTGTCAAATCGCGATATAAGTAGCATTAGATCGCTATTGCTACGATATGTAGACATCTGCAAACGCTATTTCCTACCAAGCAATAATCGCATTTACATCCTTTTGAAGTGAATACGAGGTATACATGACACTTCGCAATGAATATTATATCTTATCACGAAACATATAAATCAGATGCGATATCGCGTTTTATGAAGCAGTAGAAATCTATTGCTACAATACGTAGGCATCTGCAATCGCTATTTCCTAGCAAGGAATTGTAGCATTTACATTCTTTTGAAGTGAATACGAGGTATACATGACACTTCGCAATGAATATATATCTTATCATGAAACATAGAAGAGACATGCGATATCGCGTTTTGAGAAGCATTAGAACTCTATTGCTACGAGACGTTGGCATCCGCAATCGCTATTTCCTAGCAAGGAATAGTCGGATTTACATTCTTTTGAACTGAAGACGAGGTATACATGACACTTCGCAATGAATATTATATCTTATCATGAAACATAGAAGTGAGATGCGATATCGCGTTTTATGAAGCAGTAGAAATCTATTGCTACGATACGTAGACATCTGCAAACGCTATTTCCTAGCATGGAAATGACGCATTTACATTCTTTTGAAGTGAATATGAGGTATACATGACACTTCGCAATGAATATATATCTTATCATGAAACATAGAAAAGACATGCGATATCGCGTTTTAAGAAGCATTAGAACTCTATTGCTACGAGACGTTGGCATCCGCAAACGCTATTTCCTAGCAAGGAATAGTCGGATTTACATTCTCTTGAAGTGAAGACGAGGTATACATGGCACTTCGCAATGAATATTATATCTTATCACGAAACATAGAAATGAAATGCGATATCTCGTTTTAAGAAGCATTAGGACTCTATTGCTACGATACGTAGACATCTGCGAGCGCTATTTTCTAGCATGGAAGTGTCGCATTTACGTTCTTTTGAAGTGAATTCGTGGTATACATGACACTTCGGAATGAATATTAGAACTTATCACGAAACATATAATTGAGATGCGATATCGAGATCTAAGAAGCATTAGAAATCTATTGCTACGATACGTAGACATCTGCAAACGCTATTTTCTAGCAAGGAAGTGTAGCATTTACATTCGTTTGGAGTGAATACGAGGTATACATAACACTTCGCAATGAATATTATATCTTATCACGAAACATAGAAGTGAAATGCGACATCTCGTTTTAAGAAGCATTAGGACTCTTTTGCTACTATACGTAGATATCTGCAAACGCTATTTCCTAGGATGGAAACGTCGAATTTACATACTTTTGAAGTGAATACGAGGTTACATGACACTTCGCAACGAATGTTATATCTTATCACGAAACATAGAAATGAGATGTGATATCGCGATTTAAGTAGCATTAGAACGCTATTGCTACGACACGTAGACATCTGCAAACGCTATTTCCTAGCAAGCAATAGTCGCATTTACATTCTTTTGAAGTGAATACGAGGTATACATAACACTTCGCAGTGAATATTATATCTAATCACGAAACATAGAAATGAAATGCGACATCTCGTTTTAAGAAGCATTAGGACTCTTTTGCTACGATACGTAGACATCTGCAAACGCTATTTCCTAGGATGGAAACGTCGCATTTACATTCTTTTGAAGTGAATACGACGTGTACATGACACTTCGCATTGAATATTATATCTTATCACGAAACATATGAATGAGGTGTCAAATCGCGATATAAGTAGCATTAGATCGCTATTGCTACGATATGTAGACATCTGCAAACGCTATTTCCTACCAAGCAATAATCGCATTTACATCCTTTTGAAGTGAATACGAGGTATACATGACACTTCGCAATGAATATTATATCTTATCACGAAACATATAAATCAGATGCGATATCGCGATTTAAGTAGCATTAGAACTCTATTGCTACGATACGTAGACATCTGCGAACGCTATTTCCTAGGATGGAAACGTCGCATTTACATTCTTTTGAAGTGAATACGAGGTATACATGACACTTCGCAATGAACATTATATCTTATCATGTATCATAAAAGTGAGATGCGATATCGCGTTTTAAGAAGCATTAGAACCCTATTGCCTCGATGCGGAGATATCTGCAAAGGCTATTTCCTAGAGTGGAAATGTCACTTTTACATTCTTTTGAAGTGAATACGAGGTGTACATGACACCTCGCAATGAATATTATATCTTATCACGAAACATAGAAATGAGATGCGACATCGCGATTTAAGTAGCATTAGAATTCTATTGCTACGATACGTGGACATCTGAATACGCTATTTCCTAGCAAGGAAGTGTCGCATTTACATTCGTTTGGAGGGAATGCGAGGTATACATGACACTTCGCAATGAATATTATATCTTATCATGAAACATAGAAGTGGGATGCGATATCGCGTTTTATGAAGCAGTAGAAATCTATTGCTACAATACGTAGGCATCTGCAATCGCTATTTCCTAGCAAGGAATAGTCGGATTTACATTCTTTTGAACTGAAGACGAGGTATACATGACACTTCGCAATGAATATTATATCTTATCATGAAACATAGAAGTGAGATGCGATATCGCGTTTTATGAAGCAGTAGAAATCTATTGCTACGATACGTAGACATCTGCAAACGCTATTTCCTAGCATGGAAATGACGCATTTACATTCTTTTGAAGTGAATATGAGGTATACATGACACTTCGCAATGAATATTATATTTTATCATGAAACATAGAAGTGAGATGCGACATCGCGTTCTAATAAGCATTAGAACTCTATTGCCTCGACGTGTAGATATCTGCAGACGCTATTTCCTAGCATGGAAGTGTCTCATTTACATTCTTTTGAAGTGAATACGAGATATACATGACACTTCGCAATGAATATTATATCTTATCATGAAACATAGGAATGAGGTGCTATATCGCGTTTTGAGAAGCATTAGAACTCTATTGCTACGATACGTAGACATCTGCAAAGTCTATTTCCTAGCATGGAAGGGTCGCATTTACATTCTTTTGAAGTGAGTACGGGTATACATATCACTCCATAGTGAATATTATATCTTATCATGAAACATAGAAGTGAGATGCGATATCGCGTTCTAAGAAGCATTAGAACTCTATTGCTACGATTCGTAGACATCTGCAGACGCTATTTCCTAGCATGGAAGTCTCGCACTTACATTCTTTTGAAGTGAATACGAGGTATACGTGACACTTCGCAATGAATATTTTATCTTATCACGAAACCTATAAATGAGATGCGATATCGCGATTTTAGTAGCATTAGAATTTCATTGCTACGATATGTAGGCATCTGCAAATGCTATTTCCTAGAAAGGAATAGTCGCATTTACATTCTTTTGAAGTGAATACGAGGTATACATGACACTTCGCAATGAATATTATATCTTATCACGAAACATGGAATTGAGATGCGATATGGCTTTTTGAGAAGCATTAGAACGCTATTGCTACGATACGTAGACATCTGCAAACGCTATTTCCTAGCAAGGAAGATTCGCATTTACATTCTTTTGAATTGAATACGAGGTATACATGACACTTCGCAATGAATATTATATCTTATCATGAAACATAGAAGTGAGATGCGATATCGCGTTTTAAGAAGCATTAGAACTCTATTGCCTCGATGCGTAGACATCTGCAGACGCTATTTCCTAGCAAGGAAGTGGCGCATTTTCATTCGTCTGGAGTGAATAGTAGGTATACGTGACACTTCTCAATGAATATTATATCTTATCAGGAAACATAGAAGTGAGATGCGACATCGCGTTTTAAGAAGCATTAGAACTCTATTGCCTCGACGTGTAGATATCTGCAGATGCTATTTCCTAGCATGGAAGTGTCGCATTTATATTCTTTTGAAGTGAATACGAGATATACATGACACTTCGCAATGAATATTATATCTTATCATGAAACATAGGAATGAGGTGCTATATCGCGTTTTGAGAAGCATTAGAACTCTGTTGCTACGATACGTAGACATCTGCAAAGTCTATTTCCTAGCATGGAAGGGTCGCATTTACATTCTTTTGAAGTGAGTACGGGTATACATATCACTCCATAGTGAATATTATATCTTATCATGAAACATAGAAGTGAGATGCGATATCGCGTTCTAAGAAGCATTAGATCTCTATTGCTACGATTCGTATACATCTGCAGACGCTATTTCCTAGCATGGAAGTCACGCACTTACATTCTTTTGAAGTGAATACGAGGTATACGTGACACTTCGCAATGAATATTTTATCTTATCACGAAACCTATAAATGAGATGCGATATCGCGATTTTAGTAGCATTAGAATTTCATTGCTACGATATGTAGGCATCTGCAAACGCTATTTCCTAGAAAGGAATAGTCGCATTTACATTCTTTTGAAGTGAATACGAGGTATACATGACACTTCGCAATGAATATTATATCTTATCACGAAACATGGAATTGAGATGCGATATGGCTTTTTGAGAAGCATTAGAACGCTATTGCTACGATACGTAGGCATCTGCAAACGCTATTTCCTAGCAAGGAAGATTCGCATTTACATTCTTTTGAATTGAATACGAGGTATACATGACACTTCGCAATGAATATATATCTTATCATGAAACATAGAAGAGACATGCGATATCGCGTTTTAAGAAGCATTAGAACTCTATTGCTGCGAGACGTTGGCATCCGCAAACGCTATTTCCTAGCAAGGAATAGTCGGATTTACATTCTTTTGAACTGAAGACGAGGTATACATGACACTTCGCAATGAATATTATATCTTATCACGAAACATATAAATGAGATGCGATATCGCGATCTAAGAAGCATTAGAACTCTATTGCTACGATACGTAGGCATCTGCGAACGCTATTTCCTAGCAAGGAATAGTCGCATTTACATTCTTTTGAAGTGAATATGAGGTATACATGACACTTCGCAATAAATATTATATTTTATCATGAAACATAGAAGTGAGATGCGACATCGCGTTTTAAGAAGCATTAGAACTCTATTGCCTCGACGTGTAGATATCTACAGACGCTATTTCCTAGCATGGAAGTGTCGCATTTACATTCTTTTGAAGTGAATACGAGATATACATGACACTTCGCAATGAATATTATATCTTATCATGAAACATAGAAGTGAGATGCGATATCGCGTTCTAAGAAGCATTAGAACTCTATTGCTACGATTCGTAGACATCTGCAGACGCTATTTCCTAG
The DNA here is from genome assembly GCF_050948175.1 of Xylocopa sonorina. Taxonomy (NCBI): domain Eukaryota; kingdom Metazoa; phylum Arthropoda; class Insecta; order Hymenoptera; family Apidae; genus Xylocopa; species Xylocopa sonorina. Next base: position 858,194 of record NW_027490172.1, read on the forward strand.
CATGGAAGTCTCGCACTTACATTCTTTTGAAGTGAATACGAGGTATACGTGACACTTCGCAATGAATATTTTATCTTATCACGAAACCTATAAATGAGATGCGATATCGCGATTTTAGTAGCATTAGAATTTCATTGCTACGATATGTAGGCATCTGCAAACGCTATTTCCTAGAAAGGAATAGTCGCATTTACATTCTTTTGAAGTGAATACGAGGTATACATGACACTTCGCAATGAATATTATATCTTATCAGGAAACATGGAATTGAGATGCGATATGGCTTTTTGAGAAGCATTAGAACGCTATTGCTACGATACGTAGGCATCTGCAAACGCTATTTCCTAGCAAGGAAGATTCGCATTTACATTCTTTTGAATTGAATACGAGGTATACATGACACTTCGCAATGAATATATATCTTATCATGAAACATAGAAGAGACATGCGATATCGCGTTTTAAGAAGCATTAGAACTCTATTGCTACGAGACGTTGGCATCCGCAAACGCTATTTCCTAGCAAGGAATAGTCGGATTTACGTTCTTTTGAACTGAAGACGAGGTATACATGACACTTCGCAATGAATATTATATCTTATCACGAAACATATAAATGAGATGCGATATCGCGATCTAAGAAGCATTAGAACTCTATTGCTGCGATACGTAGGCATCTGCGAACGCTATTTCCTAGCAAGGAATAGTCGCATTTACATTCTTTTGATGTGAATATGAGGTATACATGACACTTCGCAATGAATATTATATTTTATCATGAAACATAGAAGTGAGATGCGACATCGCGTTTTAAGAAGCATTAGAACTCAATTGCCTCGACGTGTAGATATCTGCAGACGCTATTTCCAAGCATGGAAGTGTCGCATTTACATTCTTTTGAAGTGAATACGAGATATACATGACACTTCGCAATGAATATTATATCTTATCATGAAACATAGGAATGAGGTGCTATATCGCGTTTTGAGAAGCATTAGAACTCTATTGCTACGATACGTAGACATCTGCAAAGTCTATTTCCTAGCATGGAAGGGTCGCATTTACATTCTTTTGAAGTGAGTACGGGTATACATATCATTCCATAGTGAATATTATATCTTATCGTGAAACATAGAAATGAGATGCGATATCGCGTTCTAAGAAGCATTGGAACTCTATTGCTACGATTCGTAGACATCTGCAGACGCTATTTCCTAGCATGGAAGTCTCGCACTTACATTCTTTTGAAGTGAATACGAGGTATACATGACACTTCGCAATGAATATTTTATCTTATCACGAAACCTATAAATGAGATGCGATATCGCGATTTTAGTAGCATTAGAATTTCATTGCTACGATATGTAGGCATCTGCAAATGCTATTTCCTAGAAAGGAATAGTCGCATTTACATTCTTTTGAAGTGAATACGAGGTATACATGACACTTCGCAATGAATATTATATCTTATCACGAAACATGGAATTGAGATGCGATATGGCTTTTTGAGAAGCATTAGAACGCTATTGCTACGATACGTAGACATCTGCAAACGCTATTTCCTAGCAAGGAAGATTCGCATTTACATTCTTTTGAATTGAATACGAGGTATACATGACACTTCGCAATGAATATTATATCTTATCATGAAAAATAGAAGTGAGATGCGATATCGCGTTTTAAGAAGCATTAGAACTCTATTGCCTCGATGCGTAGACATCTGCAGACGCTATTTCCTAGCAAGGAAGTGGCGCATTTTCATTCGTCTGGTGTGAATAGTAGGTATACATGACACTTCGCAATGAATATTATATCTTATCAGGAAACATAGAAGTGAGATGCGACATCGCGTTTTAAGAAGCATTAGAACCCTATTGCCTCGACGTGTAGATATCTGCAGATGCTATTTCCTAGCATGGAAGTGTCGCATTTACATTCTTTTGAAGTGAATACGACGTGTACATGGCACTTCGCAATGAATATTATACCTTATCACGAAACATAGAAGTGAGATGCGATATAGAGATTTAAGTAGAATTAGAAACCTATTGCTACGATACGTAGACATCTGCAAACGCTATTTCCTAGCAGGCAATAGTCGCTTTTGCATTCTTTTGAAGTGAATAGGAGGTATACATGACACTTCGTAATGAGTATTATATCTTATCATGAAACATAGAAGAGAGATGCGATATCGCGTTTTAAGAAGCATTAGAACTCTATGGTCTCGATGCGGAGACATCTGCAGACGCTATTTCCTAGCATGGAAGTCTCGCACTTACATTCTTTTGAAGTGAATACGAGGTATACGTGACACTTCGCAATGAATATTTTATCTTATCACGAAACCTATAAGTGAGATGCGATATCGCGATTTTAGTAGCAATGGAATTTCATTGCTACGATATGTAGGCATCTGCAAACGCTATTTCCTAGAAAGGAATAGTCGCATTTACATTCTTTTGAAGTGAATACGAGGTATACATGACACTTCGCAATGAATATTATATATTATCACGAAACATGGAAGTGAGATGCGATATGGCTTTTTGAGAAGCATTAGAACGCTATTGCTACGATACGTAGACATCTGCAAACGCTATTTCCTAGGATGGAAACGTCGCATTTACATGCTTTTGAAGTGGATACGAGGTATACATGACACTTCGCAATGAATATATATCTTATCATGATACATAGAAAAGACATGCGATATCGCGTTTTAAGAAGCATTAGAACTCTATTGCTACGAGACGTTGGCATCCGCAAACGCTATTTCCTAGCAAGGAATAGTCGGATTTACATTCTTTTGAAGTGAAGACGAGGTATACATGGCACTTCGCAATGAATATGATATCTTATCACGAAACATAGAAATGAAATGCGATATCTCGTTTTAAGAAGCATTAGGACTCTATTGCTACGATACGTAGACATCTGCGACCGCTATTTCCTAGCATGGAAGTGTCGCATTTACGTTCTTTTGAAGTGAATTCGTGGTATACATGACACTTCGGAATGAATATTATAACGTATCACGAAACATAGAATTGAGATGCGATATCGAGATCTAAGAAGCATTAGAAATCTATTGCTACGATACGTAGACATCTGCAAACGCTATTTTCTAGCAAGGAAGTGTTGCATTTACATTCTTTTGAAGTGAATACGAGGTATACATAACACTTCGCAGTGAATATTATATCTAATCACGAAACATAGAAATGAGATGCGACATCTCGTTTTAAGAAGCATTAGAATTCTATTGCTACGATACGTGGACATCTGAATACGCTATTTCCTAGCAAGGAAGTGTCGCATTTACATTCAATTGAAGTGTATGCGAGGTATACATGATACTTCGCAATGAGTATTATATATTATCATGAAACACAGAAACGAGAAGCGATATCGCATTTTGAGAAGCATTAGAACACTATTGCATCGATACGTAGACATCTGCAAACGCTATTTCCCAGCAAGGAAGTGTCGCATTTACATTCTTTTGAAGTGAATACGAGGCATACATAACACTGCACAGTGAATATTATATCTTATCATGAAACATAGAAATGGGATGCGATATGGCGGTTTAAGAAGCATTAGATCCCTATTGCTTCGATACGATGACATCTGCAAACGCTATTTCCTAGCAAGGAAGTGAGGCATTTACATTCTTTTGAAGTGAATACGAGGTATACATAACACTACACAATGAATATTATGTCTCATCATGAAACATTGAAATGAGATGCGATATCGCGATTTATGAAGCATTAGATCTCTGTTGCTTCGAAACGTAGACATCTGCAAACGCTACTTCCTAGCAAGCAATAGTCGCATTTACATTCTTTTGAAGTGAATACGAGGTATACATGACACTTCGTAGTGAATACTATATCTAATCACGAAACATAGAAATGAAATGCGACATCTCGTTTTAAGAAGCATTAGGACTCTTTTGCTACGATACGTAGTCATCTGCAAACGCTATTTCCTAGGATGGAAACGTCGCATTTACATTCTTTTGAAGTGAATACGACGTGTACATGACACTTCGCAATGAATATTATATCTTATCACGAAACATATGAATGAGGTGTCATATCGCGATATAAGTAGCATTAGAACGCTATTGCTACGATATGTAGGCATCTGCAAACGCTATATCCTAGCAAGCAATAATCGCATTTACATCCTTTTGAAGTGAATACGAGGTATACATGACACTTCGCAATGAATATTATATCTTATCACGAAACATATAAATCAGATGCGATATCGCGATTTAAGTAGCATTAGAACTCTATTGCTACCATACGTAGACATCTGCGAACGCTATTTCCTAGGATGGAAACGTCGCATTTACATTCTTTTGAAGTGAATACGAGGTATACATGACACTTCGCAATGAACATTATATCTTATCATGTATCATAAAAGTGAGATGTGATATCGCGTTTTAAGAAGCATTAGAACCCTATTGCCTCGATGCGGAGATATCTGCAAAGGCTATTTCCTAGCATGGAAACGTCACTTTTACACTCTTTTGAAGTGAATACGAGGTGTACATGACACCTCGCAATGAATATTATATCTTATCACGAAACATAGAAATGAGATGCGACATCGCGATTTAAGTAGCATTAGAATTCTATTGCTACGATACGTGGACATCTGAATACGCTATTTCCTAGCAAGGAAGTGTCGCATTTACATTTGTTTGGAGAGAATACGAGGTATACATGACACTTCACAATGAATATTTTATCTTATCACGAAACCTATAAATGAGATGCGATATCGCGATCTAAGAAGCATTAGAACCCTATTTCTTCGATGCGGAGATATCTGCATACGCAATTTCCTAGCATGGAAGTATCGCATTTACATTCTTTTGAAGTGAATTCGAGGTATACATGACACTTCGCAATGAATATTATATCTTATCACGAAACATATAAATCAGATGCGATACCGCGATTTAAGTAGCATTAGAACTCTATTGCTACGATACGTAGACATCTGCGAACGCTATTTCCTAGGATGGAAACGTCGCATTTACATTCTTTTGAAGCGAATACGAGGTATACATGACACTTCGCAATGAACATTATATCTTATCATGTATCATAAAAGTGAGATGCGATATCGCGTTTTAAGAAGCATTAGAACCCTATTGCCTCGATGCGGAGATATCTGCAAAGGCTATTTCCTAGCATGGAAATGTCACTTTTACATTCTTTTGAAGTGAATACGAGGTGTACATGACACCTCGCAATGAATATTATATCTTGTCACGAAACATAGAAATGAGATGCGACATCGCGATTTAAGTAGCATTAGAATTCTATTGCTACGATACGTGGACATCTGAATACGCTATTTCCTAGCAAGGAAGTGTCGCATTTACATTCGTTTGGAGGGAATACGAGGTACACATGACACTTCGCAATGAATATTTTATCTTATCACGAAACCTATAAATGAGATGCGATATCGCGATCTAAGAAGCATTAGAACCCTATTTCCTCGATGCGGAGATATCTGCATACGCAATTTCCTAGCATGGAAGTATCGCATTTACATTCTTTTGAAGTGAATTCGAGGTATACATGAAACTTCGGAATGAATATTATATCTTATCACGAAACATACAAATGAGATGCGATATCGCGATTTAAGTAGCATTAGAACACTATTCCTACGATACGTAGACATCTGAATACGCTATTTCCCAGCAAGGATGTGTCGCATTTACATTCGTTTGGAGTGAATACGAGGTATACGTGACACTTCGCAATGAATATTATATCTTATAATGAAACATAGAATTGAGATGCGATATCGCGTTTTAACAAGCATTAGAACTATATTGCCTCGACGCGTAGACATCTGCAGACGCTATTTCCTAGCATTGAAGTGTCGCATTTACATTCTTTTGAAGTGAATACGAGGTATACCTGACACTTCGCGATGAATATTATATCTTATCACGAAACATATAAATGAGATGCGATATCGCGATTTAAGTAGCATTAGGACTCTATTGCTACGATACGTAGACACCTGCATACGCTATTTCCCAGCAAGGAAGTGTCGCATTTACACTCTTTTGAAGTGAATACGAGGCATACATAACACTGCACAGTGAATATTATATCTTATCATGAAACATAGAAATGGGATGCGATATGGCGATTTAAGAAGCATTAGATCCCTATTGCTTCGATACGATGACACCTGCAAACGCTTTTTCCTAGCAAGGAAGTGTCGCATGTACATTCAATTGAAGTGTATGCGAGGTATACATGATACTTCGCAATGAATATTATATATTATCATGAAACACGGAAATGAGAAGCGATATCGCATTTTGAGAAGCATTAGAACACTATTGCATCGATACGTAGACATCTGCAAACGCCATTCCCTAGCAAGGAAGTTTCGCATTTACATTCATTTTAAGTGTATGCGAGGTAGACATGACACATCGCAATGAATATTATATATTATCATGAAACATAGAAATGAGAAGCGATATCGCATTTTGAGAAGCATTAGAACTCTAATGCCACGATACGTAGACATCTGCAAACGCTATTTCCTAGCAAGGAAGTGTCGCATTTACATTCTTTTGAAGTGAATACGAGGTATACATAACACTCCACAATGAATATTTTATATTATCATGAAACATGGTAATGTGTAGCGATATCGCGTTTTGAGAATCATTAGAACTCTAATGCTACGATACGTAGACACCTGCATACGCTTTTTCCTAGCAAGGAAGTGTCGCATGTACATTCAGTTGAAGTGTATGCGAGGTATACATGATACTTCGCAATGAATATCGTGTATTATCATGAAACACAGAAATGAGAAGCGAAATCGCATTTTGAGAAGCATTAGAACACTATTGCATCGATACGTAGACATCTGCAAACGCTATTCCCTAGCAAGGAAGTTTCGCATTTACATTCATTTTAAGTGTATGCGAGGTATACATGACACATCGCAATGAATATTATATATTATCATGAAACATAGAAATGAGAAGCGATATCGCATTTTGAGAAGCATTAGAACTCTAATGCCACGATACGTAGACATCTGCAAACGCTATTTCCTAGCAAGGAAGTGTCGCATTTACATTCTTTAGAAGTGAATACGAGGTATTCATAACACTGCACAATGAATATTATATCTCATCATGAAACATTGAAATGGGATGCGATGTCGCGATTTGTGAAGCATTAGATCTCTATTGCTTCGAAACGTAGACATGTGCAAACGCTACATCCTAGCAAGGAAGTGTCGCATTTTCATTCTTTTGAAAGGAATACGAGGTATACATGACACTTCGCAATGAATATTATATCTTATCAGGAAACGTAGGTATGAGATGCGATATGACGATTTAAGAAGCATTAGAAATCTATTGCTTCGATACGTAGACATCTGCAATCGCTATTTCCTAGCGAGGAAGTGTCGCATTTACACTCTTTTGAGGTGAATACGAGGTATACATAACACTGCACAATGGATATTATATCTTATCATGAAACATAGAAATGAGATGCTATATCGCGATTTGAGAAGCATTAGAACGCTATTGGTTCGATACGTAGACATCTGCAAACGCTATTTCCTAGCAAGGAAGTGTCGCATTTACATTCTTTTGAAGTGAATACGAGGCATACATAACACTGCACAGTGAATATTATATCTTATCATGATACATAGAAATGGGATGCGATATGGCGATATAAGAAGCATTAGATCCCTATTGCTTCGATACGATGACATCTGCAAACGCTATTTCCTAGCGTGGAACTGTCGCATTCACATTAATTTGAAGTGTATGCGAGGTATACATGACACTTCGCAATGAATATTATATATTATCATGAAACATAGATATGAGATGCGGTATCGCGCATTAGCAAGCTTTAGAAATCTATTGCTTCGATACGCAGACATCTGCAAAGGCTATTTCCAAGCAAGGAAGTGTCGCATGTACATTCAATTGATGTGTATGCGTGGTATACATGACACTTCGCAATGAATATTATATCTTATCATGAAACATAGGAATGAGATGCGATATGGTGATTTAAGAAGCATTAGATCTCTATTGCTTCGATACGTAAGCATCTGCAAACGCTACTTCCTAGCAAGGAAGTGTCGCATTTACATTCTTTTGAAAGGAATACGAGGTATACATGACACTCCACAATGAATATTATACATTATCATGAAACATAGAAAGGAGATGCGATATCGCGAATTAGCAAGCCTTGGAACTCTATTGCTTCGATACGTAGACATCTGCAAACGCTGTTTCCTAGCAAGGAAGTGTCGCATTTACATTTATCTGAAGTGTATGCGAGGTGTACATAACACTGCACAATGAATATTATATCTTATCATGAAACATAGAAATGAGATGCGATATGGCGATTTAGGAAACTTTAGAACTCTATTGCTTCGATACGTAGATATCTGCAAACGCAATATCCTAGCAGGGAACTGTCGCATTCACATTCATTTGAAGTGTATGCGAGGTATACATGACACTTCGCAATGAATATTATATATTATCATGAAACATAGAAAGGATATGCGATATCGCGAATTAGCAAGATTTAGAACTCTATTGCTTCGATACGTAGGCATCTGCAAACGCTGTTTCCTAGCAAGGAAGTGTCGCATTTACATTCTTTTGAAGTGAATACGAGGTATACATAACACTCCACAATGAATATTATACATTATCACGAAACATAGAAGTGAGATGCGATATCGCGTTCTAAGAAGCATTAGAACTCTATTGCTACGATTCGTATACATCTGCAGACGCTATTTCCTAGCATGGAAGTCACGCACTTACATTCTTTTGAAGTGAATACGAGGTATACGTGACACTTCGCAATGAATATTTTATCTTATCACGAAACCTATAAATGAGATGCGATATCGCGATTTTAGTAGCATTAGAATTTCATTGCTACGATATGTAGGCATCTGCAAACGCTATTTCCTAGAAAGGAATAGTCGCATTTACATTCTTTTGAAGTGAATACGAGGTATACATGACACTTCGCAATGAATATTATATCTTATCACGAAACATGGAATTGAGATGCGATATGGCTTTTTGAGAAGCATTAGAACGCTATTGCTACGATACGTAGGCATCTGCAAACGCTATTTCCTAGCAAGGAAGATTCGCATTTACATTCTTTTGAATTGAATACGAGGTATACATGACACTTCGCAATGAATATATATCTTATCATGAAACATAGAAGAGACATGCGATATCGCGTTTTAAGAAGCATTAGAACTCTATTGCTGCGAGACGTTGGCATCCGCAAACGCTATTTCCTAGCAAGGAATAGTCGGATTTACATTCTTTTGAACTGAAGACGAGGTATACATGACACTTCGCAATGAATATTATATCTTATCACGAAACATATAAATGAGATGCGATATCGCGATCTAAGAGGCATTAGAACTCTATTGCTGCGATACGTAGGCATCTGCGAACGCTATTTCCTAGCAAGGAATAGTCGCATTTACATTCTTTTGATGTGAATATGAGGTATACATGACACTTCGCAATGAATATTATATTTTATCATGAAACATAGAAGTGAGATGCGACATCGCGTTTTAAGAAGCATTAGAACTCTATTGCCTCGACGTGTAGATATCTGCAGACGCTATTTCCAAGCATGGAAGTGTCGCATTTACATTCTTTTGAAGTGAATACGAGATATACATGACCCTTCGCAATGAATATTATATCTTATCATGAAACATAGGAATGAGGTGCTATATCGCGTTTTGAGAAGCATTAGAACTCTATTGCTACGATACGTAGACATCTGCAAAGTCTATTTCCTAGCATGGAAGGGTCGCATTTACATTCTTTTGAAGTGAGTACGGGCATACATATCATTCCATAGTGAATATTATATCTTATCGTGAAACATAGAAATGAGATGCGATATCGCGTTCTAAGAAGCATTGGAACTCTATTGCTACGATTCGTAGACATCTGCAGACGCTATTTCCTAGCATGGAAGTCTCGCACTTACATTCTTTTGAAGTGAATACGAGGTATACATGACACTTCGCAATGAATATTTTATCTTATCACGAAACCTATAAATGAGATGCGATATCGCGATTTTAGTAGCATTAGAATTTCATTGCTACGATATGTAGGCATCTGCAAATGCTATTTCCTAGAAAGGAATAGTCGCATTTACATTCTTTTGAAGTGAATACGAGGTATACATGACACTTCGCAATGAATATTATATCTTATCACGAAACATGGAATTGAGATGCGATATGGCTTTTTGAGAAGCATTAGAACGCTATTGCTACGATACGTAGACATCTGCAAACGCTATTTCCTAGCAAGGAAGATTCGCATTTACATTCTTTTGAATTGAATACGAGGTATACATGACACTTCGCAATGAATATTATATCTTATCATGAAAAATAGAAGTGAGATGCGATATCGCGTTTTAAGAAGCATTAGAACTCTATTGCCTCGATGCGTAGACATCTGCAGACGCTATTTCCTAGCAAGGAAGTGGCGCATTTTCATTCGTCTGGTGTGAATAGTAGGTATACATGACACTTCGCAATGAATATTATATCTTATCAGGAAACATAGAAGTGAGATGCGACATCGCGTTTTAAGAAGCATTAGAACCCTATTGCCTCGACGTGTAGATATCTGCAGATGCTATTTCCTAGCATGGAAGTGTCGCATTTACATTCTTTTGAAGTGAATACGACGTGTACATGGCACTTCGCAATGAATATTATACCTTATCACGAAACATAGAAGTGAGATGCGATATAGAGATTTAAGTAGAATTAGAAACCTATTGCTACGATACGTAGACATCTGCAAACGCTATTTCCTAGCAGGCAATAGTCGCTTTTGCATTCTTTTGAAGTGAATAGGAGGTATACATGACACTTCGTAATGAGTATTATATCTTATCATGAAACATAGAAGAGAGATGCGATATCGCGTTTTAAGAAGCATTAGAACTCTATGGCCTCGATGCGGAGACATCTGCAGACGCTATTTCCTAGCATGGAAGTCTCGCACTTACATTCTTTTGAAGTGAATACGAGGTATACGTGACACTTCGCAATGAATATTTTATCTTATCACGAAACCTATAAGTGAGATGCGATATCGCGATTTTAGTAGCATTGGAATTTCATTGCTACGATATGTAGGCATCTGCAAACGCTATTTCCTAGAAAGGAATAGTCGCATTTACATTCAATTGAAGTGTATGCGAGGTATACATGATACTTCGCAATGAGTATTATATATTATCATGAAACACAGAAACGAGAAGCGATATCGCATTTTGAGAAGCATTAGAACACTATTGCATCGATACGTAGACATCTGCAAACGCTATTTCCCAGCAAGGAAGTGTCGCATTTACATTCTTTTGAAGTGAATACGAGGCATACATAACACTGCACAGTGAATATTATATCTTATCATGAAACATAGAAATGGGATGCGATATGGCGGTTTAAGAAGCATTAGATCCCTATTGCTTCGATACGATGACATCTGCAAACGCTATTTCCTAGCAAGGAAGTGAGGCATTTACATTCTTTTGAAGTGAATACGAGGTATACATAACACTACACAATGAATATTATATCTCATCATGAAACATTGAAATGAGATGCGATATCGCGATTTATGAAGCATTAGATCTCTGTTGCTTCGAAACGTAGACATCTGCAAACGCTACTTCCTAGCAAGCAATAGTCGCATTTACATTCTTTTGAAGTGAATACGAGGTATACACGACACTTCGTAGTGAATATTATATCTAATCACGAAACATAGAAATGAAATGCGACATCTCGTTTTAAGAAGCATTAGGACTCTTTTGCTACGATACGTAGTCATCTGCAAACGCTATTTCCTAGGATGGAAACGTCGCATTTACATTCTTTTGAAGTGAATACGACGTGTACATGACACTTCGCAATGAATATTATATCTTATCACGAAACATATGAATGAGGTGTCATATCGCGATATAAGTAGCATTAGAACGCTATTGCTACGATATGTAGGCATCTGCAAACGCTATATCCTAGCAAGCAATAATCGCATTTACATCCTTTTGAAGTGAATACGAGGTATACATGACACTTCGCAATGAATATTATATCTTATCACGAAACATATAAATCAGATGCGATATCGCGATTTAAGTAGCATTAGAACTCTATTGCTACCATACGTAGACATCTGCGAACGCTATTTCCTAGGATGGAAACGTCGCATTTACATTCTTTTGAAGTGAATACGAGGTATACATGACACTTCGCAATGAACATTATATCTTATCATGTATCATAAAAGTGAGATGCGATATCGCGTTTTAAGAAGCATTAGAACCCTATTGCCTCGATGCGGAGATATCTGCAAAGGCTATTTCCTAGCATGGAAATGTCACTTTTACACTCTTTTGAAGTGAATACGAGGTGTACATGACACCTCGCAATGAATATTATATCTTATCACGAAACATAGAAATGAGATGCGACATCGCGATTTAAGTAGCATTAGAATTCTGTTGCTACGATACGTGGACATCTGAATACGCTATTTCCTAGCAAGGAAGTGTCGCATTTACATTTGTTTGGAGAGAATACGAGGTATACATGACACTTCACAATGAATATTTTATCTTATCACGAAACCTATAAATGAGATGCGATATCGCGATCTAAGAAGCATTAGAACCCTATTTCTTCGATGCGGAGATATCTGCATACGCAATTTCCTAGCATGGAAGTATCGCATTTACATTCTTTTGAAGTGAATTCGAGGTATACATGACACTTCGCAATGAATATTATATCTTATCACGAAACATATAAATCAGATGCGATACCGCGATTTAAGTAGCATTAGAACTCTATTGCTACGATACGTAGACATTTGCGAACGCTATTTCCTAGGATGGAAACGTCGCATTTACATTCTTTTGAAGCGAATACGAGGTATACATGACACTTCGCAATGAACATTATATCTTATCATGTATCATAAAAGTGAGATGCGATATCGCGTTTTAAGAAGCATTAGAACCCTATTGCCTCGATGCGGAGATATCTGCAAAGGCTATTTCCTAGCATGGAAATGTCACTTTTACATTCTTTTGAAGTGAATACGAGGTGTACATGACACCTCGCAATGAATATTATATCTTGTCACGAAACATAGAAATGAGATGCGACATCGCGATTTAAGTCGCATTAGAATTCTATTGCTACGATACGTGGACATCTGAATACGCTATTTCCTAGCAAGGAAGTGTCGCATTTACATTCGTTTGGAGGGAATACGAGGTATACATGACACTTCGCAATGAATATTTTATCTTATCACGAAACCTATAAATGAGATGCGATATCGCGATCTAAGAAGCATAAGAACCCTATTTCCTCGATGCGGAGATATCTGCATACGCAATTTCCTAGCATGGAAGTATCGCATTTACATTCTTTTGAAGTGAATTCGAGGTATACATGAAACTTCGGAATGAATATTATATCTTATCACGAAACATACAAATGAGATGCGATATCGCGATTTAAGTAGCATTAGAACACTATTCCTACGATACGTAGACATCTGAATACGCTATTTCCCAGCAAGGAAGTGTCGCATTTTCATTCGTTTGGAGTGAATACGAGGTATACGTGACACTCCGCAATGAATATTATATCTTATAATGAAACATAGAATTGAGATGCGATATCGCGTTTTAACAAGCATTAGAACTATATTGCCTCGACGCGTAGACACCTGCATACGCTATTTCCCAGCAAGGAAGTGTCGCATTTACACTCTTTTGAAGTGAATACGAGGCATACATAACACTGCACAGTGAATATTATATCTTATCATGAAACATAGAAATGGGATGCGATATGGCGATTTAAGAAGCATTAGATCCCTATTGCTTCGATACGATGACACCTGCAAACGCTTTTTCCTAGCAAGGAAGTGTCGCATGTACATTCAATTGAAGTGTATGCGAGGTATACATGATACTTCGCAATGAATATTATATATTATCATGAAACACGGAAATGAGAAGCGATATCGCATTTTGAGAAGCATTAGAACACTATTGCATCGATACGTAGACATCTGCAAACGCCATTCCCTAGCAAGGAAGTTTCGCATTTACATTCATTTTAAGTGTATGCGAGGTAGACATGACACATCGCAATGAATATTATATATTATCATGAAACATAGAAATGAGAAGCGATATCGCATTTTGAGAAGCATTAGAACTCTAATGCCACGATACGTAGACATCTGCAAACGCTATTTCCTAGCAAGGAAGTGTCGCATTTACATTCTTTTGAAGTGAATACGAGGTATTCATAACACAGCACAATGAATATTATATCTCATCATGAAACATTGAAATGAGATGCGATATCGCGATGTATGAAGCATTAGATCTCTGTTGCTTCGAAACGTAGACATCTGCAAAGGCTACTTCCTAGCAAGGAGGTGTCGCATTTTCATTCTTTTGAAAGGAATACGAGGTATACATGACACTTCGCAATGAATATTATATCTTATCAGGAAACGTAGGTATGAGATGCGATATGACGATTTAAGAAGCATTAGAAATCTATTGCTTCGATACGTAGACATCTGCAAACGATATTTCCTAGCAAGGAAGTGTCGCATTTACATTCTTTTGGGGTGAATACGAGGTATACATAACACTGCACAATGGATATTCTATCTTATCATCAAACATAGAAATGAGATGCGATATCGCGATTTAAGAAGCATTAGAACTTTATTGGTTCGATACGTAGACATCTGCAAACGCTATATCCTAGCAAGGAAGTGTCGCATTTACATTCTTTGAAGTGAATACGAGGCATACATAACACTGCACAGTGAATATTATATCTTATCATGAAACAATATAAATGGGATGCGATATGGCGATTTAAGAAGCATTAGATCCCTATTGCTTCGATACGATGACATCTGCAAACGCTATTTCCTAGCAAGGAAGTGAGGCATTTACATTCTTTTGAAGTGAATACGAGGTATACATAACACTCCACAATGAATATTTTATATTATCATGAAACATGGTAATGTGTAGCGATATCGCGTTTTGAGAATCATTAGAACTCTAATGCTACGATACGTAGACACCTGCATACGCTTTTTCCTAGCAAGGAAGTGTCGCATGTACATTCAGTTGAAGTGTATGCGAGGTATACATGATACTTCGCAATGAATATCGTGTATTATCATGAACACAGAAATGAGAAGCGAAATCGCATTTGAGAAGCATTAGAACACTATTGCATCGATACGTAGACATCTGCAAACGCTATTCCCTAGAAAGGAAGTTTCGCATTTACATTCATTTTAAGTGTATGCGAGGTATACATGACACATCGCAATGAATATTATATATTATCATGAAACATAGAAATGAGAAGCGATATCGCATTTTGAGAAGCATTAGAACTCTAATGCCACGATACGTAGACATCTGCAAACGCTATTTCCTAGCAAGGAAGTGTCGCATTTACATTCTTTAGAAGTGAATACGAGGTATTCATAACACTGCACAATGAATATTATATCTCATCATGAAACATTGAAATGAGATGCGATGTCGCGATTTGTGAAGCATTAGATCTCTATTGCTTCGAAACGTAGACATGTGCAAACGCTACATCCTAGCAAGGAAGTGTCGCATTTTCATTCTTTTGAAAGGAATACGAGGTATACATGACACTTCGCAATGAATATTATATCTTATCAGGAACGTAGGTATGAGATGCGATATGACGATTTAAGAGCATTAGAAATCTATTGCTTCGATACGTAGACATCTGCAATCGCTATTTCCTAGCAAGGAAGTGTCGCATTTACACTCTTTTGAGGTGAATACGAGGTATACATAACACTGCACAATGGATATTATATCTTATCATGAAACATAGAAATGAGATGCTATATCGCGATTTGAGAAGCATTAGAACTCTATTGGTTCGATACGTAGACATCTGCAAACGCTATTTCCTAGCAAGGAAGTGTCGCATTTACATTCTTTTGAAGTGAATACGAGGCATACATAACACTGCACAGTGAATATTATATCTTATCATGATACATAGAAATGGGATGCGATATGGCGATTTAAGAAGCATTAGATCCCTATTGCTTCGATACGATGACATCTGCAAACGCTATTTCCTAGCGTGGAACTGTCGCATTCACATTAATTTGAAGTGTATGCGAGGTATACATGACACTTCGCAATGAATATTATATATTATCATGAAACATAGATATGAGATGCGGTATCGCGCATTAGCAAGCTTTAGAAATCTATTGCTTCGATACGCAGACATCTGCAAAGGCTATTTCCAAGCAAGGAAGTGTCGCATGTACATTCAATTGATGTGTATGCGTGGTATACATGACACTTCGCAATGAATATTATATCTTATCATGAAACATAGGAATGAGATGCGATATGGTGATTTAAGAAGCATTAGATCTCTATTGCTTCGATACGTAAGCATCTGCAAACGCTACTTCCTAGCAAGGAAGTGTCGCATTTACATTCTTTTGAAAGGAATACGAGGTATACATGACACTCCACAATGAATATTATACATTATCATGAAACATAGAAAGGAGATGCGATATCGCGAAATAGCAAGCTTTGGAACTCTATTGCTTCGATACGTAGACATCTGCAAACGCTGTTTCCTAGCAAGGAAGTGTCGCATTTACATTTATCTGAAGTGTATGCGAGGTGTACATAACACTGCACAATGAATATTATATCTTATCATGAAACATAGAAATGAGATGCGATATGGCGATTTAGGAAACTTTAGAACTCTATTGCTTCGATACGTAGATATCTGCAAACGCAATATCCTAGCAGGGAACTGTCGCATTCACATTCATTTGAAGTGTATGCGAGGTATACATGACACTTCGCAATGAATATTATATATTATCATGAAACATAGAAAGGATATGCGATATCGCGAATTAGCAAGATTTAGAACTCTATTGCTTCGATACGTAGGCATCTGCAAACGCTGTTTCCTGGCAAGGAAGTGTCGCATTTACATTCTTTTGAAGTGAATACGAGGTATACATAACACTCCACAATGAATATTATACATTATCACGAAACATAGAAATGAGAAACGATGTCGCGTTTTGAGAAGCATTAGAGCACTAATGCTACGATACGTAGACATCTGCAAACGCTATTTCCTGGCAAGGAAGTGTCGCGTTTACAATCTTTTGAAGTGAATACGAGGTATACATAACACTACACAATGAATATTATATCTTATCATGAAACATAGGGATGAGATGCGATATGGCGATTTATGAAGCATTAGATGTCTATTGCTTCGACACGTAGACATCTGCAAACGCTATTTCCTATGAAGGCAGTGTCGCATTTACATTCTTTTGAAAGGAATACGAAGTATTCATGACACTTCGCAATGCATATTACATCTAATCATGAAACATAGAAATGAGATTATATATGGCGATTTATGAAGCATTAGAATTCTATTGTTTCGATACGTAGACATCTGCAAACGCTATTTGCTAGCAAGGAAGTGTCGCATTTACAATCTTTTGAAGTGAATACGAGGTATACATAACACTACACAATGAATATTATATCTTATCATGAAACATAGGGATGAGATGCGATATGGCGATTTATGAAGCATTAGATGTCTATTGCTTCGACACGTAGACATCTGCAAACGCTATTTCCTATGAAGGCAGTGTCGCATTTACATTCTTTTGAAAGGAATACGAAGTATTCATGACACTTCGCAATGCATATTACATCTAATCATGAAACATAGAAATGAGATTATATATGGCGATTTATGAAGCATTAGAATTCTATTGTTTCGATACGTAGACATCTGCAAACGCTATTTGCTAGCAAGGAAGTGTCGCATTTACATTCTTTTGAAAGGAATACGAGGTATACGTGACACTTCGCAATGAATATTACATCTTATCATGAAACATAGAAATGAGATGCGATATGGCGATTTATGAATTAGAATTCTATTGCTTCGATACGTAGACATCTGCAAACGCTATTTCCTAGCAAGGAAGTGTCGCATTTACATTCACTTGAAGTGTATGCGATGTGTACATGACACTAGGCAATGAATATTATATACTACCATGAAACATAGAAATGAGAAACGATGTCGCGTTTTGAGAAGCATTAGAGCAGTAATGCTACGATACGTAGACATCTGCCAACGCAATTTCCTAGCAAGGAAGTGTCGCATTTACATTCATTTGATGTTTATGCGAGGTATACATAACACTTTGCAATGAATATTATGTCTTATCATGAAACATAGCAATCAGATGCGATATCTCGTTTTAAGAAGCACTAGAACAGTATTGCTTCGTTACGGAGACATCTGCAAACGCTGTTTCCTAGCAAGGAAGTGTCGCATTTACATTTTTATGAAGTGTCACGTTCTGAAGTCGCGAAAGCACTCGTCACGTGGACACTTTTCGTAGCCGTGCCCGAAATCGACGCGAATTGCGCAGAGCTGGTTTCGTCGGAGGACAAGACTCGATTTACTGGGTACAAAGACGTGCAACTTACCTTTCGATGCTCCAGGCGTCGCAGCTATCCTCATCCTCGTAGCGTGGAGTGGAATCTACCCTCGCGTATGTGTGGCGTCGCATCCCCGTTCCGTGGCGGCGAGTATGCGGGTTGCCAGCGTGTAGGGGTTCCGAATGCTGGTGGAGATGCGGATGCTGATCTGTGGCCGTCGAGGTTGGCGGGCGATG
This sequence comes from Xylocopa sonorina, assembly GCF_050948175.1. Classification (NCBI taxonomy): domain Eukaryota; kingdom Metazoa; phylum Arthropoda; class Insecta; order Hymenoptera; family Apidae; genus Xylocopa; species Xylocopa sonorina. The sequence goes on from NW_027490172.1 coordinate 877,159, forward strand.
TCTGAGGGTGGCAGTCGGTACGCCTGACGTCACAAAATGCGACACTTTGCTAGGAAGTAGCGTTAGCAGATATCTACGAATCGAAGCAACAGATTTCTAATGCTTCCCAAAAAGCGATATCGCGTCTCATTTCTATGTTTCATGATAAGATATAATATTCATTGCGGAGTGGCATGTATACCTCGCATACACTTCATATGAATGTAAATGCGACACTTCCTTGCTAGGAAGTAGCGTTTGCAGATGTCTACATATCGAAGCAAGAGGGTTCTAGTGCATCTTAGATCGCGATATCGCATCTCATTTTTATGATTCATGATAAGATTTAATACTCATTGCGAAGTGTCATGTATACCTCGCATTCACTTCAAAAGAATGTAAATGTGATACCTCCTTGCTAGGAAATAGTGTTTGCAGATGTCTACGTATCGAAGCAATAGAGTACTAACGCTTCTTAAATCGCGTTATCGGATATCATTTGTATGTTTCAAGATACGATGTAATATTAATTGTGGAGTGTTATGTATATCTCGTATTCAATTCAAGAGAATGTAAAACTGACACTTCCTTGCTAGGAAATAGCGTTTCCAGATTTCTACGAATCGAGGCAGTAGAGTTCTAATACTACATAAAATGCGATGTCGCATTTCAATTCTATGTTTCGTGATAGGATATAATATTCATTGCGAGGTATCATGTATTCCTCGTCTAAACTTCAAATGAATTTAAATGCGACACTTCCTTTCTAGGAAATAGCGTTTCCAGATGTCTACGTATCGAAGCAATAGGGTTCTAATGCTTCTCAAAACGCGATATCGCATCTCATTTCTATGTTTCATGATACGATATAATATTCATTGTGCATTGTTATGTATACCTCGTATTCACTTCAAAAGAATGTAAATGCAACAGTTCCTTGATAGAAAACAGCGTTTGCAGATTTCTACGTATCGTAGCAATAGAGTTCTAATCCTACATAAAATGCGATGTCGCATTTCAATTCTATGTTTAGTGATAAGTCATAATATTCATTCCGAGGTGTCATTTAAACCTCGAATTCACTTCAAAAGAATGTAAATGCGACTATTGCTTGCAAGGAAATAGCGTTTACAGATGTCTACGTATCGTAGCAATAGGGTTCTAATGCTTCTCAAAACGCGATATCGCATCTCATCCATATGTTTCGTGATAAGATATAATATTCATTGCGAAGTGTAATGTATACCTCGTATTCACTTCAAAAGAATGTAAATGCGACTATTGCTTGGTAGGAAGTAGTGTTTGCAGATATATACGTATCGTAGCAATAGAGATTTTATGCTACATAAATCGCGGTATCGCATCTCATTTATATGTTTCGTGATGAGATATAATATTCATTGCGAAGTGTCATGTATACCCCGTATTCACATCAAAAAAATGTAAATGCAACGTTTCCATCCTAGGAAATAGCGTTTGCAGATGTCTACATATCGTAGCAAAAGAGTCCTAATGCTCCTTAAAGCGAGATGTCAAATCTCGTTTCTATGATTCGTGATAAGTTGCAATATTCATTCCGAAGTGTCATGTATACCGCGAATTCACTTCAAAGGAATGTAAATGCCACAATTCCATGCAAGGGAATAGCGTTTGCAGATGTCTCCTTATCGTAGCAATATGGTCCTAATGCTTCTTAAAACGAGATGTCGCATTTCATTTCCATGTTTCGTGATAAGATATAATATTTATTGCGAAATGTCATGTATACCTCGTATTCACTCCAAACGAATGTAAATACACCACTTCCTTGCTACGAAATAACGTTTGCAGATCTCTACGTATCGAAGCAATAGAGTTCTAATGCTTCTTAAATCGTCATATCGCATCTTATATCTACGTCTCCCGATAAGATAAAATATTCATTGCGAAGTGACATGTATACCTCGTATTCCTTTCAAAAGTATGTAAATGCGACACTTCCTTGCTAGGAAGTAGCGTTTGCAGATGTCTACGTATCGAAGCAATAGAGTTCTAGTGCTTCTTAAATCGCCATATCGCATCTCATTTCAATGTTTCATGACAAGATATAATATTCATTGCGACGATATAATATTCATATATAACATTCATAGCAGGTTAATAATATCTTGGTATAGTTGAGGTATATACTATACCTCGTATTCACTTCAAATGAATGTAAGTGCGACACTTCCTTGCCAGGAAATAGCGTTTGCAGATGTCTCCGCATCAAGGCCATAGGGTTCTAATGCTTCTTAAAACGCGAAATCGCATCTCTCTTCTATGTTTCATGATAAGCTATAATATTCATTGCGAAGTGTCATGTATACCTCGTATTCACTTCAAAAGAATGTAAATGCGACACTTCCATGTAAGGAAATAGCGTCTGCAGATCTCTACGCGTCGAGGCAATAGAGTTCTAATGCTTCTTAAAACGCGATACCGCATCTCACTTCTATGTTTCACGATAAGATATAATGTTCATTCCGAAGTGACATGTATACCTCGAATTCACTTCAAAAGAATGTAAATGCGACACTTCCATGCAAGGAAATAGCGTTTGCAGATATCTCCGCATCGAGGCAATATGGTTCTAATGCTTCTCAAAACGCGATATCGCATCTCATTTATATGCATCATGATATGATATAATATTCATTGCGAAGTGTCATGTGTACCTCGTATTCACTTCAAAAGAATGTAAATGCAACTATTCCTTGCTAGGAAATAGCGTTTGGAGTTGAATACGTATCGTAGCAATAGAGTTCTAATGCTTCTTAGACCGCGATATAGTATCTCATTTCTGTGCTTCGTGATAAGATATAATATTCATTGCGAAGTGTCATGTATACCTCGTATTCACTTCAAAAGGGTGTAAATGCGACTCTTCCTTGCAAGGAAATAGCGTTTGCAGATGCCTACGTATCGTAGCAATTGAATTCTAATGCTTCTTAGATCGCGATATCGCATCTCATTTCTATGTTTTGTGATAAGTTAAAATATTCATTCCGAAGTGTCATGTATACCTCGAATTCACTTCAAAAGAATCTAAATGCGACACTTCCATGCCAGGTAATAGCGTTTGCACATATCTGCGTAACGAGGCAATAGGAACCTAATGCTTCTTAAAACGCGATATCGCATCACACTACTATGTTACATGATAAGATATAATGTTCCTTGCGAAGTGTCATGTTTACCTCGTATTCACTTCAAAAGAATGTAAATACGAAACTTCCATGCTAGGAAATAGCATTTTGCACATATCTCCGCATCGAGGCAATAGAGTTCTAATGCTTCTTAAAACGCGATATCGCATCTCACATCTATGTTTCATGGTAAGATATAATATTCATTGCGAAGTGTCATGTATACCTCGTATTCACTTCAAAAGAGTGTAAATGCGACTCTTCCTTGCATGGAAATAGCGTTTGGAGATGCCTACATATCGTAGCAATAGAATTCTAATGCTTCTTAGATCGCGATATAGCATCTCATTTCTATGTTACATGATAAGATATAATGTTCCTTGCGAAGTGTCATGTATACCTCGTATTCACTTCAAAAGAATGTAAATGCGACTATTGCTTGCTAGGAAATAGCGTCTGCAGATGTCTACGTATCGTAGCAATAGCGTTCTAATGCCTCTAAAAACGCGATATCGCATCTCATTTCTATGCTTCATGATAAGATATAATATTCATTGCGAAGTGTCACGTTTACCTCGTATTCGCTCCAAACGAATGTAAATGCGACACTTCCTAGCTAGGAAATAGCGTATTCAGATGTCTACGTATCGTAGCAATAGAGTTCTAACGCTTCATAAATCGCGATATCGCCTCCCATTTCTATGTTTCGTGATAAGATATAATATTCATTGGGAAGTGTCATGTATACCTCGTATTCACGTCAAAAGAATGAAAATGCTACTATTGCTTGCTAGGAAATAGCGTTTGCAGAAGTCTACGTATCGTAGCAATAGCGTTCTAATGCGTCTTAAAACGCGATATCGCATCTCTCTTCTATGTTTCATGATAAGATATAATTTTCATTGCGAAGTGTCATGTATACCTCGTATTCACTTCAAAAGATTGTAAATGCGACTATTGCTTGCTAGGAAATAGCGTTTGCAGATGTCTACGTATCGCAGCAATAGAGTTCTACTGCTACTTAAATCGCGATATCGCATCTCATTTATATGTTTCGTGATAAGATTTAATATTCATTGCGAAGTGTCATGTATACCTCGTATTCACTTCAAAAGTATGCAAGTGCGACACTTCCATGCTAGGAAATAGCGTTTCCAGATGTCTCCGCATCGAGGCCATAGGGTTCTAATGCTTCTTAAAACGCGATATCGCATCTCTCTTCTATGTTTCATGATAAGATATAATATTCCTTAAGAAGTGTCATGTATACCACGTATTCTCTCCAAAGGAATGCAAATGCGACACTTCCTTGCTAGGAAATGGCGTATTCAGATGTCTACGTATCGTAGCGATAGAGTTCTAATGCTACTTGAATCGCGATATCGCCTCTCATTTCTATGTTTCGTGATAAGATATAATATTCATTGCGAAGTGTCATGTACACCTCGTATTCACTTCAAAGGAATGTAAATGCGACACGTCCATGCTAGGGAATGGCGTATTCAGATGTCTACGTATTGTAGCAATAGAGTTCTAATGCTACTTAAATCGCGATATCGCATCTCATTTCTATGTTTCGTGATAAGATATAATATTCATTGCGAAGTGTCATGTACACCTCGTATTCACTTCAAAAGAATGTAAATGCGACTATTGCTTGCTAGGAAATAGCGTTTGCAGATGTCTACGTATCGTAGCAATGGCGTTCTGATGCTACTTAAACGCGATATCGCATCTCTCTTCTATGTTTCATGATAAGATATAATATTCATTGCGAAGTGTCATGTACACCTCGTATTCACTTCAAAGGAATGTAAATGCGACACTTCCATGCTAGGAAATAGCGTCTGCAGATGTCTACGCGTCGAGGCAATAGAGTTCTAATGCTTCTTAAAACGCGATATCGCATCTCACTTCTATGTTTCATGATACGATATACTATTCATTGGAAAGTGTCATGTATACCTCGTATTCGCTTCAAAAGAATGTAAATCCGACTATTCCTTGCTAGGAAATAGCGTTTGCAGATATCTCCGCATCGAGGCAATAGTGTTCTAATGCTTCTTAAAACGCGATGTCGCATCGCAATTCTATGTTTCATGATATAATATAAGATTCATTACGAAGTGTTATTTATACCTCGTCTACAGAATAAAAAAATATAAATGCCACACATCCTTGCTAGGAAATAGCGTTTGCAGATGACTACGCATCGTAGCAATAGAGTTGCAGTGCTTCTCAAAACGCGATATTGCATCCCATTTCTATGTTTCATGATAAGATATAATATTCATTGCGAAGTATCATGTATACCTCGTATTCACTTCAAAAGATTGTAAATGCGACACATCCTTTCTAGGAAATAGCGTTTACAGATATCTTCGTATCGTAGCAGTAGCGTTCTGACGCTTCCTAAAACGCGATATCGCATCTCATTTATATGTTTCATGATAAGCCGTAATATTCATTGCGAAGTATCTTGTATGCCTCGTGTTCGCTTCAAAAGAAGGTAAATGCGACACTTCCTTGCTAGGAAATAGCGTTTCGAGATGTTTCGAGTATCGAAACAATAGAGTTCCAACGCTTCTTAAAACGTGATGTCGCACCTCATTCCCGGTTTCATGATTAGATATAATATTCATTGCGAAGTGTCATGTATACCTCGTATTCACTTCATAAGAATGTAAATGCGACAATTCCTTGCTAGGAAATAGCGTTTCCAAATGTCTAAGTATCGAAACAATAGACTTCTAATGCTTCTTAAAACGTAATGTCGCACCTCATTTTCCTGTTTCATGATAAGATATAATATTCATTGCGAAGTGTCATGTATACCTCGTATTCACTTCAAAAGAATTTAAATGCGACTGTACCTTGCTATGAAATATCGTTTGCAGATGTTTACGTATCGTAGCAATAGAGTTCTTATGCTGCTTAAATCGCGATATCGCATCTCATTTCTATGTTTCGTGATGAGTTATAACAGTCATCGTGAAATGTCACGTGTACCTCGTATTCACTTCAAAAGAAAGTAAATGCGACACATCCTTGCTAGGAAATAGCGTTTGCATATGTCTACCTACCGTAGCAATAGAATTGTAATACTGCTTAAAACGCGATATCGCATCTCTCTTCTATGTTTCATGATAAGGTATAACATTCATTGCGAAGGGTCACGTACACCGCCTATTCACTTCAAAAGAATGTAAATGCGACACTTCCTTGCTAGGAAATAGCATTTGCAGAGGTCTACGTATCGTACTAATAGATTTCTAACGCTTCTTAAAACGCGATATCGCATCCCATTTCTAGGTTTCATGATAAGATATAATAGTCATTGCGAACTTTCACTTATAGCTCGTACTCAGTTCAAATGAATGTAAATGCGACACTTCCTTTCTAGGAAATAGCGTTTGCAGATGTCTTCGTATCGTAGCAACAGCGTTCTGACACTCCTTAAAACGCGATATCGCATCTCATTTCTATGTTTCATGATAAGATATAATATTCACTGCGAACTTTCACTTATAGGTCGTATTCACTTCAAATGAATGTAAATTCGACACTCCCTCTCTAGGAAATAGCGTTTGCAGATATCATCATATCGAAACAATAGAGTTCTAATGCTTCTCAAAACGCGATATCGCATCTCATTTCTATGTTTCATGATAAGATATAATATTCATTGTGAAGTGTCATGTATACTTCGTATTCACTTCAAAAGATTGTAAAGGCGACACTTCCTTCCTAGTAAATAGCGTTTCCAGATATCTACGTATCGTAGCAATAGAGTTCTAATTCATCTTAAAACGCGATATCGCATCTCAGTCCTATGTTACATGATAAGATATAATATTCATTGCGAAGTGATATATACTCCTCGTATTCACATCAAAAGAATGTAAATGCGACACTTCCATGCTAGGAAATAGCGTTTGCAGAATGTCTAAGTGTCGTAGCAGTAGGGTCCTAATCCTTCTTAAGACGCGATATCGCATCTCACTCCTATGTTTCAGGATAAGATATAGTATTCATTGCGAAGTGTTATGCATACCTCGTTTACACATCAAAAGAATGTAAATGCCATATTTCCTTCCTAGGAAATAGCGTTTCCAGATTGCTACGTATCGAAGCAATACAGTTCTAATGCTCCTTTAATCGCGATATCGCATCTCAATTCTATGTTGCATGATAAGTTATAATATTCACAGCGAAGTGTTATGTATAAGACGTATACACTTCAAATGAATATAAATGCCACACTTCCCTGCTAGGGAATAGCGTTTCCAGATTTCTGCGTATAGAAGCAATAGCGTTTTAATGCTTCTTAAAGCGCGATATCGCACCTCAGTTCTATGTTGTACGATAAGACATAATATTCATTGCGAAATGATACCACGTCTACACTTCAAGTGAATGTGAATGCCACACATTCTTGCCAGGAAATGCGTTTCCAGATGACTACGTATCGAAGCAATGTAGTTCCATTGCTTCCTCAAGCGCGATATCGCATCTCATTTGTATGTTTCATGATAAGATATAATATTCATAGCGAAGTGATATGTATAGCTCGTGTACACTTCAAAAGATAGTAAATGCCACACTTCCATGCTAGGAAATAGCGTTTCCTGGTCTCCACGTATCGAAGCAATAGAGTTCTAATGCTACTTGAAACTCAATATCTTATCTCATTTCTATGTTTCATGATAAGATATAGCAGTCATTGCGAAGTGTTATGTATACCTCGTCCACACTTCAACAGAATGTAAATGCTACACTTCCTTGCTAGGAAATGCGTTTCCAGATGTCTATGTATCGAAGCAATAGAGATCTAATGCTTCCTAAAACGCGATAACGTATATCAGTTCTATGTTTTATGATAAGATATAATAACCATTGCGATGTGTTATGTATACCTCCTCTACATTCCAAAGGAATGTAAATGTTACACTTCCTTGCTGGGCAATAGCGTTCCCAGATGTCTACCTATCGAAGCAATACAGGTTTAATGCGTCTCAAAACGGGATATCGCTTCCTATTTCTATGTTTCGTGATAAGATGTAATATTCATTGCGTAGTGTTATGCATACCTTGACTACACTTCAAAAGAATGTAAATGCCACACTTTCTTGCCAGAAAGTAGCGTATGCAGATATCTACCTATCGAAGCAGTGGAGTTCTATTGCTTCTTAAAACGCGATGTCGCATCGCAATTCTATGTTTCATGATATAATATAAGATTCATTACGAAGTGTTATTTATACCTCGTCTACAGAATAAAAAAATATAAATGCCACACATCCTTGCTAGGAAATAGCGTTTCCAGATGTCTACGTTTCGAAGCAATAGAGTTCTAATGCTTCTCAAACCGCGATATCGCATCGCAGTTCTATGTTTCATGATAAGATGTAATATTCATTGCGAAGTGTTATGTGCACCTCATCTGCACTTCAAAAGATTGTAAATGCCACACATCGTTGTATACCTCGTCTGCACTTCGAAAGATTGTAAATGCCACAATTCCATGCTAGGAAGTAGCGTTTCCAGCTGTCTACGTATCGAAGCAATAGAGTTCTAATGCTTCTTAGAACGCGATATCGCATCTCATTTCAATGTATCATGAGAAGATATAATATTCATTGCGAAGTGTCATGTATACCTCGCATAGACTTCAAATGAATGTAAATGCGACACTTCCTTGTTAGGAAATAGCGTTTGCAGATGTCTACGTATCGTAGCAATAGAGTTCTAATGCTTCATAAAACGCGATACCGCATCTCATTTCTATGTTTCATGATACTCATTGCGAAATGTGATGTATATCTCGCATTCGCATCAAAAGAATGTAAATGCGACACTTACTTACTAGGAAATAGCGTTTCGAGATGTTTCGAGTATCGAAACAATAGAGTTCCAACGCTTCTTAAAACGTCGTGATGTCGCACCTCATTCCCGGTTTCATGATTAGATATAATATTCATTGCGAAGTGTCATGTATACCTCGTATTCACTTCATAAGAATGTAAATGCGACAATTCCTTGCTAGGAAATAGCGTTTCCAAAAGTCTAAGTATCGAAACAATAGACTTCTAATGCTTCTTAAAACGTGATGTCGCACCTCATTTTCCTGTTTCATGATAAGATATAATATTCATTGCACAGTGTCATGTATACCTCGTATTCACTTCAAAAGAATTTAAATGCGACTGTACCTTGCTATGAAATATCGTTTGCAGATGTCTACGTATCGTAGCAATAGAGTTCTTATGCTGCTTAAATCGCGATATCGCATCTCATTTCTATGTTTCGTGATGAGTTATAACAGTCATCGTGAAATGTCACGTGTACTTCGTATTCACTTCAAAAGAAAGTAAATGCGACACATCCTTGCTAGGAAATAGCGTTTGCATATGTCTACCTACCGTAGCAATAGAATTGTAATACTGCTTAAAACGCGATATCGCATCTCTCTTCTATGTTTCATGATAAGGTATAACATTCATTGCGAAGGGTCACGTACACCGCCTATTCACTTCAAAAGAATGTAAATGCGACACTTCCTTGCTAGGAAATAGCATTTGCAGAGGTCTACGTATCGTACTAATAGATTTCTAACGCTTCTTAAAACGCGATATCGCATCCCATTTCTAGGTTTCATGATAAGATATAATAGTCATTGCGAACTTTCACTTATAGCTCGTACTCAGTTCAAATGAATGTAAATGCGACACTTCCTTTCTAGGAAATAGCGTTTGCAGATGTCTTCGTATCGTAGCAACAGCGTTCTGACACTCCTTAAAACGCGATATCGCATCTCATTTCTATGTTTCATGATAAGATATAATATTCACTGCGAACTTTCACTTATAGGTCGTATTCATTTCAAATGAATGTAAATTCGACACTCCCTCTCTACGAAATAGCGTTTGCAGATATCATCATATCGAAACAATAGAGTTCTAATGCTTCTCAAAACGCGATATCGCATCTCATTTCTATGTTTCATGATAAGATATAATATTCATTGTGAAGTGTCATGTATACTTTGTATTCACTTCAAAAGATTGTAAAGGCGACACTTCCTTCCTAGTAAATAGCGTTTCCAGATATCTACGTATCGTAGCAATAGAGTTCTAATTCATCTTAAAACGCGATATCGCATCTCAGTCCTATGTTACATGATAAGATATAATATTCATTGCGAAGTGATATATACTCCTCGTATTCACATCAAAAGAATGTAAATGCGACACTTCCATGCTAGGAAATAGCGTTTGCAGAATGTCTAAGTGTCGTAGCAGTAGGGTCCTAATCCTTCTTAAGACGCGATATCGCATCTCACTCCTATGTTTCATGATAAGATATAGTATTCATTGCGAAGTGTTATGCATACCTCGTTTACACATCAAAAGAATGTAAATGCCATATTTCCTTCCTAGGAAATAGCGTTTCCAGATTGCTACGTATCGAAGCAATACAGTTCTAATGCTCCTTTAATCGCGATATCGCATCTCAATTCTATGTTGCATGATAAGTTATAATATTCACAGCGAAGTGTTATGTATAAGACGTATACACTTCAAATGAATATAAATGCCACACTTCCCTGCTAGGGAATAGCGTTTCCAGATTTCTGCGTATAGAAGCAATAGCGTTTTAATGCTTCTTAAAGCGCGATATCGCACCTCAGTTCTATGTTGTACGATAAGACATAATATTCATTGCGAAATGATACCACGTCTACACTTCAAGTGAATGTGAATGCCACACATTCTTGCCAGGAAATGCGTTTCCAGATGACTACGTATCGAAGCAATGTAGTTCCATTGCTTCCTCAAGCGCGATATCGCATCTCATTTGTATGTTTCATGATAAGATATAATATTCATAGCGAAGTGATATGTATAGCTCGTGTACACTTCAAAAGATAGTAAATGCCACACTTCCATGCTAGGAAATAGCGTTTCCTGGTCTCCACGTATCGAAGCAATAGAGTTCTAATGCTACTTGAAACTCAATATCTTATCTCATTTCTATGTTTCATGATAAGATATAGCAGTCATTGCGAAGTGTTATGTATACCTCGTCCACACTTCAACAGAATGTAAATGCTACACTTCCTTGCTAGGAAATGCGTTTCCAGATGTCTATGTATCGAAGCAATAGAGATCTAATGCTTCCTAAAACGCGATAACGTATATCAGTTCTATGTTTTATGATAAGATATAATAATCATTGCGATGTGTTATGTATACCTCCTCTACATTCCAAAGGAATGTAAATGTTACACTTCCTTGCTGGGCAATAGCGTTCCCAGATGTCTACCTATCGAAGCAATACAGGTTTAATGCGTCTCAAAACGGGATATCGCTTCCTATTTCTATGTTTCGTGATAAGATGTAATATCCATTGCGTAGTGTTATGCATACCTTGACTACACTTCAAAAGAATGTAAATGCCACACTTTCTTGCCAGAAAGTAGCGTATGCAGATATCTACCTATCGAAGCAGTGGAGTTCTATTGCTTCTTAAAACGCGATGTCGCATCGCAATTCTATGTTTCATGATATAATATAAGATTCATTACGAAGTGTTATTTATACCTCGTCTACACTTCAAAAGAATGTAAATGCACACTTCCTTGCTAGGAAATGCATTTCCAGATGTCTACATATCGAAGAAATGGAGATCTAATGCTTCTTAAAACTCGATACCGCATCTCATTTCTATGTTTCATGGTAAGATATGATATTCATCGGGACGTGTTGCATACATCGTCTACACTTCAAAAGAATGCAAATGCCACACTTCTTGGCTAGGAAATTGCGTTTCTAGATGTCTACGCATCGAAGCAATAGATTTCTAACTCTTTATAAAACGCGATATCGCATATCAGTTCTAAGTCACATGATAAGATGTAATTTCAATGCAACGCGTTATGTATATCTCCTCTACACTTCAAATGAATGTAAATGCATCATTTTCTTGCTACGGAATTTTGTTTCTATATCTGAAGGTTTTGAAGCAATAGAGTTCTAATGCTTCGTAAAACGCGGCTGCGCATCTTACTTCTATATTTCATGATAAGATGTAATATTCATAGCATCGCGTTATGTTTATCTGCTTCTGCACATGAATTGAGTGTGAACCCTACACTTTCTTGCCCGGGGATAGCGTTTCTAGATGTCCAGGTGCCGAAGCATTTAATTTGTCATGCTTCATGCACCTCAATATCGCATTTCATATAAACAGTTCAAAGTAAGTTAGAAGGTTGTAAAGCTCTATGCATCGCATTATGCTTATCTGCTTTTGTGCTTTATAATGCTCTGGGATGTGAGAAGGTCCTCAACCATCCTTAACCCCTAAAGAGAAGTCAAAAGTCCAGCGGCCCTGCAGGTGGGCCATGGGAGCGCGGCGCTCGAGGCGCTACGCAATTTAAATGATCAGGAGGATCCCCTCGGGGACACCCAAGGGGGCGAGAAGAGGAAATCGCCGAAATCCACTGATCGATGGACCCGAACAATACCGAAGCCTACAGCCCACTCCACCAAGGAGCCCCGAGGAGGATGCAGGAGACCCGAGGACCACCAGCGAATTCAAGGAACCTGAAGAAGAGAACGTGAGAGCTTATTCACTAAAGCGTCCCATTTCTTGTGTCGCATATTGTATATTGTATCTTATATCGTGAAGCGAGTTATGATACCCGGTAATTTGCGGCGTGTTGCGTAGTTTCCCGTAGCCCTTGTTAGTTAAACCCACGTCGAGACCATAAGTAAACATGCCGTGACTTCAGTATCTCGCGACCTGAGTGTGTGTACTTGGCTAGGCGTAGTCGAGAAGAGGAGCATTTCGAAGTTTCAAGGGTTGTTCCGCTCCAGGGTTCTCGGGGTCGTGTAGTCTATCCCTTTGCTACTTTCTGAGCAGCTGGCGCCCAAGAAAAGTTGTACGTGAGCGGATACCTTGGAACCATAGATTGCTTTAGATTAAAGTACGTTTTACACCTTAAAGCATTTAGATAATTAACCCCTTCGAGTTTCCCTGACTTACTATATATAGGTTTCCATCACAACTAATAGGAACCATCACTTTACATAGATATATAGAACACACACAGTTTTAAACGTAGAATTGAGAATTTGAGAACTTACTTTGAAACGTTAGTAGTGAGGAATTCCATCGGATTTCATAGAAATTCAGAACTTACTTGCTATGAAACATAGGCAGATAAGGGCCACCGCGTTGCTTAGAACTTTAGAACTTGCTTACTTCAACAAAGATTTCTATTGGCTTCGTCCGTTCTTTTAGAAGAGTTTTTGATAAACCACATACTTTTCACGCTTCTGATATCTTTGAAAGTTCGCGAGATGTAATCGTTTAAGTTTTAAAATGATTACTTAGTGTGGATTATTATTTAGTAACTCGCTCATAAACGAGTCTGCATAGGATTTAATCCATAAGTTTTTAAGCCTGGAATTTATGCAGTTATTTGTTATTCACTTATTGCTCAAACGACAAAGATTCTGACCACTTCAAAATGGTTGACTTTCATCAATTTTCTTAAAAATTGAAATACTGCCCAACTGCTTGCATTAAAGACTGTAATTAAAGCTTTCGAAACATTTTACCACTTATAGATGAATTCTGGAATTGAAATTGAAAGTTTGACTTTTCTAGCTCCTGTTTAGACATCTTTCTATTGGAATGTTCAAGTATTTTTCATATTCGTAATTATTAAAAATGTTTTACATGATTCTTTTATTTAATATTTAGAATTTTCTGAGAAATATTTTTTATCGTAATGAACTATATAATTGCAATTATAATTCTTTATGAAGTAATAATAACAGAAAGGTATGTATCCATTCTTGTAGTTTTGTAAAGAGTATTTAATCTTACTATCTAAAATGAAACATTGAGATCTGTTTACAATCTAATGGAAATTAATTACCTTTTGATTCAAATTCACAATGATAATCTTCCATAGTTCAACAATTTTGTGAGCTGTCCTCAGGAATCCGCAGCTCAGTACTTATATAAAATGAACGACACAAAGAACAGCCTAACCAAACGTATTCGAACCGATTTTTCAATACTAATCTTATCATGTTTAACTTATGCTGCAAACTATTGAAATGCCCTTCGAAAAGTGTTTATTCACAGTGAAGTAAACGGTAAGTATTACGCCTTGCACCACTGTTCACAACTTGCTTTAAAATGCTCTATCGTATTACGGAAGAATGGACATACCAATTCATTTTAAAAAATGAAGGTAACCTTCATATGTCCAACATAACTCCACTTACAAAAAAACTATTTTCATCAACGGATGGCCCCTTTGTACTGTGCAATTTTATATTAGCAAAAATTTCTATGAAACTTATAGTTTCGTGGATATCTGAGGTGCTACTTATTACTGCCCCACCCTGTATATTGTTATGGATGTGTCCAACAAGGCAACGATGAACAGAGTTAAATTTAATATTATGATGTTTATTATTTTACTCATAGTATATTTGTTTTTCTGGAATTTTGCCAAAAAACAATGTTCACGATGTCGACAGATGAATATATTTGCCTTAGAATTACAAGAGCCAACAATTTCGAAAGTAGAATATTTCTTTATTTCGCTAACCGAATCATTGCAAACGTTAAGTAAAGTGCGTGCCTTTCAAAACAGTCAGATGCAAATTACGATACAACGTTTCCAAGAAATGGTACTTGCCACTGTTCTTTAATTTCAGTTTATTTAATCAAAGGAAATTTAATTGAAATATCCGCAAAATTTGAGGACAAAAAGTTATTGTAATTTTACGCAACATATATGATGGTGATAAAGGATAAGTATACGGAACTGAAAATGGAAAGTAGCGAGCAGAAAAAGAAACTGATGGAGCTACAAAGTAGATTGATACATCCGTCAAACGATGATTCTAGGTTAATAAAATCTGTTAATCAAAGAACTATTGCAAAAATCAAGTATAATCAATATTACTTCTGCTCAAAGGCTATAATAGAATTGGACCGAAATGGTTACAAAACAGGCCATTATATCTATACGTTCTATTCTATGCAAAGGCAAATATTTCAAAGAGAAAAGATGTGTTACTTACAAATTACTTATGTTCCTAGATATCTCTATTAAAGCACCGAGATATAGCACACGGGCAACACGGCCGTGACAATGACACTATCAGCTCACCATAGCTACACGCGTGGTTGTGGCGTAGGCTGACATTTACTAATGGGGAAGCTGTTTCCATAAAAATTATAAGCAAATATGAAAAATAACTAAACTGTGCAATTTACTTATTTGATTCCAAAATAGATACACCGGCACAAAACAAAGATATAAGAACTCGATTTTATTATTTTCTATAAACTAGCTCGATAGGGCGATTTTTTCCATAAAGTCGATAATTACTTTGTCATAAAAATATACACACTTATTTTATATATATTTTCTTCAATTTATTGTTGCAAATTCATGCAATTGAGGGTTACATTAAATACGATGACAGCATGTTATTTCAAAAATTACACAAGGCGAAGTTAGGGACGCAACAGCATGAATTTTTATTTTATAAGTAATATTTTTTTTATAATTAATATTTTTAGTCTATGATGGATTGAAAGAAATATATACGACTCGCTCAATAACTATAAATATAGGAAAACGACCATCAAAATGTCTATCAATACTCATATGCTGAACATCTACTGACATCTAACGGTTCTAATTTGTATGAAAGCACAGGTTCCCCATTGCCAAATGTGATCCTGCGTCATTGCTGAGGAGATTCATGAATGGAGCGATGATACGCGTGTCACCATGGTGCTGGTGCTGCGCGATTCGCTTGTCTAGAACGTGCTGGTAACACGTTCTGGCATTTTAGTTAACGAATCCGGTCACAGATGACTACGAATCAGTTGACACTCCTCGGAAGTGGCAATATAGTGCCGGCATGGTGTCGCTACCATCTTGCCGTTTGTTATCTGGGATGCTTTTTAGTGCATTATTCGGAATTGAATTTGAACACATAGCTACTTAATCGCAAATTTGTATGTACTGTGACGTGGTGACGTCACAAGGCTCGCTCACCCCCCCCCCCTGCTTCGGTTAGACTAGCTCGCAGATCACCACCCATGCGAGAAGCGCGACACGGACCACTGCGATAGCTGTATTTGCGAGGAGCGTGAAATACACGATGGTAGAACCTCCCCCCCCCCCCCCCCCCCGTTCGTTCCTCTCTCTCCGTTCGACGGATAAGACTGGCGAGCTGATGGAAGAAGCGACCCATAAGACGCCTCTTCGGCGGATAATAAGACCGCAGGTTCGCGGAAGGGCTGTGCGCCGAGGTAGCGCGACGGGCTCGAAGGTGGAGGAGTCGGGAAGTGAGCAAGAAGAGACCCTGAAGCCCGAAGGATACGATCCAGAGCTCTGCAACGATAAGACCGCTGCCATAGTCCATGGAGACAAACAGGATGGTTCTCGGGTGTGAGAAGGACCTCTACCCCTCCCTTGAGCCCATGGAGAGGAAAACTCAAGATGCGCAGCGGAATTGCAGGTGAGCCGTGCAAAGCGCGGCGCGCGACACGCGCCGCAGTTCAAATAATCCAGAGGACCCCCACTAGACACACCAGAGGGGGCGATCAGGGAAGATCGCCGAAAACCACCGATCGATGCCCCGAACAATACCGAAGCGTATGGCCCTACCCCATCAAGGAGCCCTATGGAGGATCTAAGGGGATCCGAAGACCCCCAGCAAACCTATATAATGAGCTAGCCAGCACGAAGACAGCCTCTTATTCTTCTGAACGACTTAGCGACTACTTAGCGAGAGAGAGAGAGAGAGAGAGAGGGAGAGAGAGAGAGAGAGAGAGAGAGAGAGAGAGAGGTAGACGGACTGAACGAAATCCATACTTGTTGGAAACGAGAACGTGAGTCCTTATACGCTAAAGCGTCCCATTTGTTCCCTGCCGCAATTGTGATATCGCGTATTGTAATTTGTATTGTATAACGGGTGGTGATCACCGGTCATTCGCGGCGTGTCGTATACCCTTTTGTAATACCGCGTCGAGGCAATCTAGAAAGAAGCCGTGAGTTCAGTATCCCGCGACCCTAATTTGCGCACTCGGCTAGAAGCAGTCGAGCGAAAGAGTATTTCGAAATTTCCAGGGTTATCTTGCACCGGGTTTCCCCGGGTTGCGTGGTTTATTAGTTTCTGCTACTTCTTGAGTAGCTGGCGCCCAAAAAGTCCCAACCTCGCAGCTTCGAAATACTTGCTGGATAGGAAATTTATTGCTCTGTACTTCGCGTTGCCGAAGCACGAGGATATTCTGTACCCCGATATAACCCCGGACTAAACTTCTGGATACCCCGTTATTATTGGTTCTATATACCCTTTTCTTGCGGATTGTAACGGGAAAAACCGTCACAGTACTTAATTATACATGACTGCATAAAAAGGATGTCATATACTTTTATAATCAATGCGATATAAGAATATAAAACGATGAACTATCCACTCCCATCAGGAGTAAAAACAATGTTTGGTACGCAAAGTTCATTGCAAAATATAATCAAGCAGTTAATATATCAAATCACTGCACACAATAAATCACTGAATGTATAATGATATGAATAGTAAGAAAAACATATTTACCTGTTAGATGTTTATAAATTCAAATTTAAAAGTCCAAGTCACATTTAATATATTATTGTTTAACAAGGTGATTTAATGTTGTTTCAAATAGGCGTGCAGAACTAGCTCGTACTTCTGTCAATGTAATTTCATTCGAAAAATACAAAGGATAAGAGGAAATATTCTCCAATATATAACATATATAAATCAACGGATGCAAGAGAGAACACTCGATCTCGGTGTAACGAGACCGGGGCGTCATCCTGCAGTAATCGTATAACGCCTGTTCCTAGATGGTGTAGAGAGTGAATGTGGAGGGTGAAAAGCATAAAATAACAACAATGTAACTAAAGAGAAAGAGAAAGAGAATATGTGGAAGCATTGCATTTATTAAGAGGAAATCCTAGAAATATCAAACAACAGATTATATACCATACTGTAAGGGTAAGGTACAACGAAATAGACGATATCGTGAGAGAAACTAAAAAAATCGAGAAACTTAAAAAGAAAATAATAATTTAGATTGAGCGAATTAATATCACTGATCCCGGCAAGCTTAATGGAAAACGCATAACGATGAATCGGTTAGAGTATAAGATAGATGTTGGTCGCGGTTTTAGTGGCCCTGGGAATCCTTTGCCCGCATCAGGGCAGGCAGTAGGATGGTGGAGAGCCTGCCCTCCTGTTGCTTGGATCTATAGAATTCACATTCTATTGTAGAGTAGAAGCAGATAATTATAATGCTTTTCATAGATGATTACAGCTTACTTAATTCGAAACGTTGAAATGAGATGAGTCATGGCATTGTATAATGCATTAGTACTCTATTGTCTCGACATGTAGACACTACGAAGGGCAATCCTGTTGCATGGAGCTGTAGAACTTACATTCTTATGAAGTTTTAAAGCAGATAAGCATAGAGCTATGCATAAGAGATTACAGCATTCTTACTTTGAAACGATGAAATGGGATGCGCCAGCGCATTGCATGGAGAATTCTAGCTCGATTGCTTTAACAGATAGACACTACGGAGCGCCATACCGTTGCATGGAATTATATAGTTCACATTCTATTGAAGACTTCTAACAGTTAAGCACAATGTTATGGATATATGATTACAGATTCTTTGCATTGAAACGTTGAAATGAGATGCGACATCGCGCTGATTGAAGTATTAGAAATGTCTTGCTTGGACACGTAGAGATCTGGAAACGATATTCTGTTGCAAGTAAGTATAGGATTCACATCCTTCTAAGGTCTAGATGCAGATAAATGTAACATATTGCATAGAACATTGCAATTTACCATGAATCATTGAAATGACTCGCGACATCGTGTTGAATGAAGCAATAGAACACTATTGCTCCGATAAGTAAGCAAATGGAAACGCAATTTCCTAGCAAGGAAGTGTCGCACTTACGTTTACTTATGGTGTAGACGAGGTATACATAACACTTCGCGATGAATATTATATCTTATCATGAAGCATAGAAATGAGATGCGATATCGCGTTCTGAGAAGCACTACAACTTTATTGCCACGATACGTAGGCATCTGCAGACGTCATTTCCTAGCAAGGAATAGTCGCATTTACATTCTTTTGAAGTGAATACGAGGTATACATGACTTTTCGCAATGAATATTGTTTCTTATCATGAAACATAGAAGTGAGATGCGATATCGCGATTTAAGTAGCATTAAAACTCTATTGCTACGATACGTAGACATCTAAATACGCTATTTGCCAGCAAGGAAGTGTCGCATTTACATTCGTTTGGAGTGAATACGAGGTATACATGACACTTTGCAATGAATATTATATCAGATCACGAAACATAGAAATGGAATGCGACATCTCGTTTTAAGAAGCATTAGGACTCTATTGCCTCAATGCGGAGATATCTGCAGGGGCTATTTCCTAGCATGGAAATGTCGCATTTAGATTCTTTTGAAGTGAATTCGAGATATACATGACACTTCGGAATGAATACTATAACTTATCACAAAACATGGAAACGAGATGCGATATCGCGATCTAAGCAGTATTAGAACTCTATTGCTACGATACGTAGGTATCTGCAAACTTTATTTCCTAGCAACGAATAGTCGCATTTACATTCTTTTGAAGTGAATACGAGGTATACATGACACTTCACAATGAATATTATATTTTATCATGAATCATAGAAGTGAGATGCGATATCGCGTTTTAAGAAGCATTAGAACCTTATTGCCTCGACGCGTAGACATCTGAATACGCTATTTCCTAGCAAGGAAGTGTCGCATTTACATTCGTTTGGAGTGAATACGTGGTATACATGACACATCGCAATGAATATTATATCTTATCATGAAGCATAGAAATGAGATGCGATATCGCGTTTTGAGAAGCATTAGAAACCTATTGCTGCGATACGTAGGCACCTGCAGACGCTATTTCCTAGCAAGGAAGATTCGCATTTTCATTCTTTTGAAGTGAATACGAGGTATACATGACACTTCGCAAAGAACAATATATCTTATCACGAAACATAGAAATGAGATGCTATATCGCGATCTAAGAAGCATTAGAACTCTATTTCTACGATACGTGGACATCTGCAAACGCTATTTCCTAGCAAGCAAAAGTCGCATTTACTTTCTTTTGAAGTGAATACGAGGTATACATGACACTTCGCAATGAATATTATATCTTATCATGAAACATAGAAGTGAGATGCGATATCGCGTTTTAAGAAGCATTAGAGCTCTATTGCTACGATACGTAGAGATCTGAATAAGCTATTTCCTAGCAAGGAAGTGTCGCATTTACATTCATTTGGAGAGAAGAGAAGGTATACATGACACTTCGCAATGAATATTATATCTTATCATGAAACATAGAAATTAGGTGTCATATCGCGATTGAAGTAGCATTAGAACGCTATCGCTACGATACGTAGACATCTGCAAACGCTATTTCCTAGCAAGCAATAGTCGCATTTACATTCTTTTGAAGTGAATACGAGATATACATGACACTTCGCAATGAATATTATATCTTATCATGAAACATAGAAGAGAGATGCGATATCGAGTTTTAAGAAGCATCAGAACTCTATCGCCACGATGCGTAGACATCTGCAGACGCTATTTCCTAGCAAGGAAGTGTCGCATTTACATTCGTTTGGAGTGAATAGGAGGTATGCATGACACTTCGCTATGAATATTATATCTTATCACGAAACATAGAAGAGAGATGCGATGTCCCGTTGTAAGAAGCATAAGAACTCTATGGCCTCGATGCGGAGACATCTGCAAACGCTATTTCGTAGCATGGAAGTGTCGCACTTACATTCTTTTGAAGTGAATACGAGGTATACATGAGACTTCGCAATGAATATTATATCTCATCACGAAACATATAAATGTGATGCGATATCGCGATCTAAGTAGCATTAGAACTCTATTGCTACGCTACATAGACATCTGCAAACGCTGTTTCCTAGCAAGCAATAGTCGCATTTACATTCTTTTGAATTTAATATGAGGTATACATGACACATCGCAATGAATATTATATATTATCATGAAACATAGAAATGAAATGCGATATCGCGTTCTAAGAAGCATTAGAACTCTATTTCTACGATACGTAGACATCTGCAAACGCTATTTCCTAGCATGGAAGTGTCGCATTTACGTTCCATTGATGTGAATACGAGGTATGCATGACACTTCGCAATGGATATTATATCTTATCATGAAACATATAAATGAGATGCGACATCTCGTTTTAAGAAGTATTAGAACTCTATTGCTACGATACGTAGACATCTGCAAACGCTATTTCCTAGCATGGAAGTGTCGCATTTACGTTCTTTAGAATTGAATACGAGGTATACATGACACTTCGCAATGAATATTACACCTTATCATGAAACATAGGAATGAGATGCGATATCGCTATTTCAGAAGCATTAGAACTCTATTGCTTCGATACATAGACATCTGCAAACGCTATATCCTAGCAAGGAAGTGTCGCATTTACATTCTTTTGAAGTGAATACGAGGTATTCATAACACTCCACAATGAATATTATATCATATCATGAAACATAGGAATGAGATGCGATATCGCGTCTTGAGAAGCACTAGAACTCTTTTGCTACGATATGTAAACTTCTGGAAACGCTATTTCCTAGCAAGGAAGTGTCGCATTTACATTCTTTTGAAGTGAATACGAGGTATACCTAAGTCTCCACAATGAATATTATATCTTATCATGAAACATAGAAATGATTTGCGATATCGCGTTTTAAAAAGCGTTAGAACTCTAATGCTACTATACGTAGACATCTGCAAACGCTACTTACAAGCAAGGGTGTGTCGCATTTACATTCTTTTGAAGTGCATACTCGGTATACGTGACACCTCGCAATGAAAATTACATCTTATCACGAAACATAGGAATGAGTTGTGATAACGCGATTTAAGTAGCATTAGAACTCTATTGCTACGATAAGTAGACATCTGCAAACGCTATTTCCTAGCAAGGAAGTGTCGCATTTTCATTCTTTTGAAGTGCATACTCGGTATACGTGACACCTCGCAATGAAAATTACATCTTATCAAGAAACATAGGAATGAGTTGCGATAACGCGATTTAAGTAGCATTAGAACTCTATTGCTACGACAAGTAGACATCTGCAAACGCTATTTCCTAGCAAGGAAGTGTCGCATTTACATTCTTTTGAAGTGCATACTCGGTATACGTGACACCTCGCAATGAAAATTACATCTTATCAAGAAACATAGGAATCAGTTGCGATAACGCGATTTAAGTAGCATTAGAACTCTATTGCTACGATAAGTAGACATCTGCAAACGCTATTTCCTAGCAAGGAAGTGTCGCATTTACATTCTTCTGATGTGAATACGGGGTATGCATGACACTTCGCAATGAATATTATATCTTATCATGAAACATAGAAGAAAGATGCGATATCGCGTCTTGAGAAGCACAAGAACTCAATTGCTACGATACGTAGACATCTGCAAACGCTATTTCCTAG